>NW_024069420.1:0-36464 GCF_009389715.1 Phoenix dactylifera
GGCCACTCGCAGTTCCCGGCAGATCCATTCCACCGGCACTCTGCGCCCTAGGCTCCGCATGATGACAGCAGTGTCGCGCCAGGCCGCCCTAGCCAGCTCCATCTTCTCCGGCGGGATCTCACCACGCAGTGAATCGGAGCTTCAGGGACTCCAGCTCTGCAGCCGAGATCTGGTGGTTGGACCAGATCGGCGCCTTCGGGAGGCTCTTCGCCACATTCGGACGGCCCTTCGCCACATCGCCCACGACCGGCTCTTCTCGCCCGGTCGCAGCATGTCCCCCATAGCCGCCTCTGCATCCTTGGGACCGGAGTCCCCTGCGTCGCCATCCTCCGGTAGGCTTGGAGCTCCCCCCCCCCCCCCCCCCCCAGCGAGGATGACCACCCCCCCCCCCCCCCCCTCACAGTCACTCACCAGATGTTTGAGAAAATACCCCACCCACCGCACTAATCTTAACACACCCAGGAACACATCCGAGTCGCTGATTATAACTCTTTCAAGTTAAACATTTCTAGTGCCTCACTCTTAGATGCAGATGATGGCTGAGCTGAGTTTCAAAATCTGGTTCGTTAGAACTTTAGTGTCATCCTGCACCATAAGATGATGAAAATTGAAGGTGACATGAAGAATCTACAAGAATCAATTCATCCAGTTGCCACTAATCTTGCTGGAGAAGCTATAGACTGAAAGCTTAAGTGAAAATTGGACTCGAGGATGAAGGACTAGACTGGAGTATTGAATGACACCTTGACAGTGGCTCATTCGTGGTGGTCACAATCATTGACAAGCTAGTCAAGCAACTAGGAGGGTTTACTAGAGTAGCCTCACCATCTCAGCCCACTCCTCAACACCACAGGCTACCTCACAACCTTCTAGGAGAGTCGGGGCATCTAGTAGAATGAGATCCATTTGAAGAAGAGCTCAACCTTCCACAAAAAATAGCCCCTTATCAAGAAGCGAACTCCTCTAGTTCTTCTAGCTCTCACTCCAACACACATGAAGATTATTAGAGAAAAAATACACACTACATTATTTATTAAAGGAAAAGAAATGTTATACTAATTGTTCAAAACTATTTAGATGATATCATATTCGATGCTACTAATGAACTGTTATGTTAAAAATTTGCCAAGTTAATGTAAAATGAATTCGAGATGAGCATGATAAAAGAATTCAACTTTTTTCTCGAACTATAAATTAAGCAAATCAAGAAGGGTATTTCATCAACCAAACAAAGTACATCTGAGAAATACTCAAAAAGTTTGGCATGAAGAAAGCAAAAATTGGTACACCTATGAGTCCTTCATGTACGATAGACAAGAATGAAGGTCGTAAGCTTGTTGACTTAAAGTTGTACATAGGAATAATACATTCTTTATTATATTTAACTACTAGTAGGCTTGCTAGATTCCAATTTGCACCTAAAAAATCTCATCTGATTGATGTTAAAAGAATACTTAGACACTTAATTGGAACTCAAAATCTTGAACTTTGGTACTTAAAACAATCTTTCTATTTATTTAATTGGATTTTCTAATGTGGATTTTAGTGGATACAAAATTGATAGAAAATTACAAGGTGGAACTTGCCAAATTTTTAGGAGTTAACTTAATCTATTAGTTAGCAAAAAATAAAATTCAATAACTCTATCATAGTTGAGGCTGATTGTATAGTTGCTAGAATTTGGTTGTGCTCAAATCCTTGTAGATTAAACAACAACTAGAAGATTATGACATTAATTTAACAAAATTTTAATTAAATATGATAATACAAGTACAATTGACTTGACTAAAAATATAATTAAGCATTCAAAAACAAAACACATTGAAAACAAAGCCACATTTTGTAATAAATCATGAGTAAAATAGAGACATATTCTGAATTTATTAATATAAAAAAATATAGGCCGGTATCTTTACTAAACCTTTTAAGTGAAGATTGATTTTGTTTGATCAGAGGAGAGCTAGGGCTTTATGATCCATTTTCTTAGTTTTGACCCTTATAATTTATTCAAAAAATCTTTGAATTAGAAGGCTAGAGATCAGGAGCTAGCACTCAAGGTTAAAGCTTCTTAGTTGGCTTTAAAGGTTATAAAGTTTGTGGAGCTGACTTTGAGACTATGGGTTTGACCCCCAAGTATTGGAATGTCAACACCATATTGAGGGAGAGCTAGAAGTCAACTCCAAGTGAGCTGGAGTTAATCCTCAGCAACCACCTAAGAGGAGTTGATTCCCTCACTAGGAGTCGACTCCTGACTTGGTAAAATCGACTCCTATTTTAAGATCTACTTATAAGTTCGAAAACTAGTAAGGAGTATAAAATTTACTATCCCTTTCGTCTTAGGCCGTCAAACTTTCACTAGAAGAATTCAGTTAACCCTATTAAAAATATTAAAAGCAAGATTGATTTCTATTCGAATTAAAAACAAATAAGAAAGAAGATGGTTTGATCAAGTGATAGTGTTCGACAGTCCGGCGGTGTTAGGCCTAAGCAATGCAATCAACAAATCATAGGGCATTGATTTGATTAGAGCCAAGGTTAATCAACATGGTTCAATCAATGGGGTTTCAAGGACATTCAATAAGGTTGGGGTAATCGGTTCAGTAGGCGACCCGATCACCAGGATAGTTTAGGGACTCATTCTAGGGGTCAACTCAAATTCGTAGATCAGATCGACGTGACCCGACTTTGGATTTCTTGGACATTCTAGGGAGAGAAGTTAGAGAGAGAAGTGTAAAGAGAAAAAAAGAGAAGAGGGGAGAGAAGAGAGAGAAACCCCTCTCTTCCCTCTATTCATAAATAGGGGAGGCTCATCCTCCCCTTCTCCTTTCCTTTCCCCCTTCCTCCGCAAGTCCAAGGGGGCAAGCCATGGCGGCCCGACCCCCACTCGTCGGCAACCACAAGCGGCCACAGCCCCCGTAGGAATTTATACAAAAAGAGGTGCTCTATTTCAAAAGGAACACCAGCGATTGCTGGCTTCAAAACCATGGAATCCATTGCCCAAATTACAAAAGAGAAAGAGGAGAGGATGGAAAGCTTGTACCTAGGTCTGGTGGGGCTCTCCGGTGACCTTTTATGGCGAAAAATAGAGGAAGACTCTCAAGAAAGACAGCTTGAGATCGAGAGCAAATTAACCCTTATTCTTTGACGGGATCTCAAAAGGGAGATGAGGAATCTTAAATAGGCAAGAGTTTCTTGATCGACTCGCCTTGAATCATCGTTTTTTTTGGTTGCGATCAAGACATCACGATCGGATGAGGGAGGAAGGAGCTCCCAGCAAGAATCCTCCTCCTCCTTTCCCTCACGTGCAGCGCACGTGAGAAATCGGATTGGCCTCTTAGGGTCGGCTTAATTCGTGTTCGGGCCGGTTCAATAGACTGGGCCCTCATATATATGATTTCCAGTATAATATATTCTTATGGTTAATTACACATATCAGATATTGAAAACATAAATATGTGAACAAAGATACCTTGAATTTAAGAGAAAATTTATTGTATAAGCGGAAACTAATTTGACAATAAATAACAAGTAAATCAGACGGATAAAATCATGGTTTGGACTAACCTCATCATAGGATAACATCTATGGTCTTACGCATAAGATAGCATCTATGGCTTACGCATAGGATAGCCTCCCCGAGCTTATGCATGGGTAGCCTTCACAGGTTTACACGTGGGATAATCTTTACGAGCCTATGCATAGGATAGCCCTCACGGAATTATGCGTGGGCTTTTGCCAGTCTTGGACTAGGTCATGATATTGGTTAGTCCAAAGCTGAAAGATAATTGATAAGTAATAAAAAAATCAAGTTAATGAGAAACAGATGACATGACATAAAGAAATTGTTGTTGAATAATTGGTTACATTTGATATATATATATATATATATATATGTGTGTGTGTGTGTGTGTGTGTGTATGCTTCTACAATAAGATGATAATGTGCATATTATTTGTGACTACTGGGCCTAGGCCGCCAGATGGGCCGACCTAGACCCACCTCGGCAGCCCATTTGGAGGGCCACCACCTCCTATTTCGGGAGGTCTAGCTGCTGGGCGGAAGAGGGTACAGCTGCCTGGCCACTGAAGCGGTGCTGCTAAAGCGGTTACCACCGCCTAAGAAGCCTATTTCTAAAGCTCCCATGGTTCTCCTCTTCTTCTTCAGAGACAGAGATTCCCTGAACCAGAGAAGCCGGAGCAAGGGACGTTGCAGCTACTTTCCATAGCAACGTTAACCTTAACTCCTGTTTCTTTCTACCTCATGATATCGAAATAAAAGAAAAGAAAAGAAAGAGGAAGAGGAAGAAGAAGAAAGAGGGGAAGAGACCACTCACCTTGGTTGATCCATCGTGCCGTCGTCTTTGGCTGCGATACGGAGGCCCTCTTTCCTCTCCCCTGCTCTCGGGAGGGGGGTGAACTCTCGCCCTTCTTTTTCTCCCTCTTGTTTCACGGGAAAGAAAGGAGGGGAGGGCGATGAAGAGGAAGAAGAAAAGAAAGAAAGAAGAAGGGAGGGAAAAGGGGACACCCATATGCGGCCGGCGAGCGTCGTCGACGTCGCGGGGAGCTGCCGGCCTCGGCTTGGCCGCGGGCGCTGCAAGCACGGCTGAGGATGCGGCGGGGCCGGCCACGTGCGTCGCCGGCTGTGGCCAAGCCATCACCTTTGAGCACCCATCTTGCTATAATATATATAAAAGGGCTCTCCTTGTTATATTGGTTCCTTGGCCCGTGAAAGAACTTTGTTTGCCGCTTTCGGACGCCAGCCATCACCGCCAGCCGGGCACCCAAGGATCCGTCGCAACACCACCTAAATTCCAACAGTATTTCTTATTAAAAAAAGATGAGACAATCCTTGGTCGTGCAGATCAAGCTCTGGACAGCATGCTCCATCTAATTAATATTGTTTCCCCTAAACAATTGATTATAATTATCTTTTGCCAATTATATATATTATTCATTGGCAAGCATATTTTTTATTCGATCTACTCCACCTTGCCAGGTATGCATACCACACATTCAAAGAGGACAAAATATTAATAAAATCTAATTGAAGTTATAGGTTTTTGATGAACTATTGCGACACTTGGATCCACTAAACAACATATCAACAAAAATCTTGAGGAGAGTGGCTTGTAGAGCCAATGTATTTGATCCACGGGCTCATGATAAGGCTACAAGAGTTTCAACAATTCGTAGGAATCCATAAGCAAAAAAACCTTGCCACCACCATTACTCCAACAACAGCAATAATAACAAGGTTGTTAATATTAAGATAACAAGGCTGTTTTAGTTGGGGAGAAGCATAAACTCGAAAAGGGGAAAGGCACCCAAAGATGGATTGATGAAAAGGAAAAGGAGCGCACAAGTTGGAGATCAAAAGATGGTGGGCGCCAGCACAAGGACCGTTGCGCGGCTGCTTTTAGGAGCACATGTCAAAAGCGCGTTGCGTGATGGAGGAGGGCCTTGGGGGCCGTAGATGGTCGTTTTCCGCAGCAATTTCTTGTCTTGTCGGCAGCTGGTACACCGATGCCCTCGCATCCACTTCCCGTGAATTTTAGCTTTCTTCAAAGCCTAATAAGCTCTTTCTTATGCCCGATCTGTGTCTAAGTTCACTGCAATCTACCGTCATAATCTTTGGACTCCTTCTTAAATTATAGAAACCCAAAAGAACGCACGTTTCTTTGTGAGGGCGGATTAGGTATAACATGCCAAGTGATTAGCTCGTATATATGATGCTAGAGTTATAGATGTATCTAACTAGAGTCGAGCAAGGTGGAAATTAATTAAATGTTTCATTACTTCTTAGATATGTAACGTTGAAGATGTAGATGTGTCTAATTAGAATTAATCAAACGAGGTGGAGTTTCATAGACAAAGGCTTTTAGGAGAGTTTCCTCTTCTTTTTCTCCTTATAGAATGCCTACATGCAATGACTATTGCCCTCATCCAAATACTCCAAACCCTCCAAAACTTTGATGAAGGTAGGATATAATCTCAACAAATTTGATTCAATTGTCAGGAACTTTACCAACTTGATAAGCTAAAACTTACCAGAATGTTTCATTCTAATAATATATATTTTTATAATAAAATTTCCATGATCATTTAATGTTTAACAAAATTCACAGTCTAGGAATATGCTCCAATGTTTTTGGAGTTTATAAGAATTTCAAGAAACAATATCATAAGAAATGATGCCAACAAAAAATCATTGATTTGCTGGAATTTGTTAAGTAAAATAGCGTTCATAATTAATACACGTAATTTTTAAAGACTTACATTATATTCTATTCAAATATTGTTAGCAAATTGTCAAATACAATCTTGTTACTTTTAAGATGATTATCAAGGTTTTTTAATTTCTTCTAAAATTTTCATCAAGTCTCGTGCATTAATTTACCATCACCTTTTGAGTTCAGATCCTCTTCAATTTAGGCTTCAAATTGGGACATCCAATCTTGCAATCACATTTATCCAAGTAATGTGCAATTGTTTGTGATTGCATATTTAATTTCATGTCCATATGTAGAGATGAGCTGTACCTCGGTCCGTAGCTCTACGCATTGACAAGCCACAATACATGAACAATAATTGCTAGATTGAATCTCTTTAGCTCAATCTTGAACTAAACATCCCTAATTTGCAAGGCTCCATCTTAGCAAGCTATTAAATCTTTTCCATGATTAAACCAAAACTTGAACTATTCTTGCATTCGCTGAGATTTAAAAGTAGTAAAGGTTTTTCCTTCTTTTATAACAACAGCTAGCTGCTATTACAAAACTTTTTTTCCGAGAAAGGGGCGGAAAAAATAAAAGAACTCAACAAACATGTTTTATAACATCAACCACATTGAAAATATTCATTTATAGAAATATTTGGCACAATGGCTCAAACATAAAACTAATCAGACTTGTAGCAAAGAGAAGAGAGGGGTGAGGAGAACCTCACCTGCGTAGCAACCTCCACTGGGTTCCTCTACTGGAGAATGTTCGATACGGATAAACAAGTTTTACTCATATCCTCTTCATCCACGTGGAAACCTTCATATATGAGTACGTCACACTATCATCATCTAAGCATTCAACAAATCAGATAGCGATTTCACCGGCAAACCAGATGGAGGATATCCGATTTTCATATTTAATTGATGCCTACAAATTTTGTATCTGGGCCACTCTAATAAAAACAAAGTTTCGTTTTCACTGTATTACCACCGCGGTGGTACTTGTTTTGCTCTTTCTCTGTAATGATTTTTTGCCTTTTTTAGTTGCTTTTTAAGTCGGTCTACTCTAGCAAAACAAAAACTCACATAAACACCTCAAGCTTTCACGTCGGTCCCAAGCAACAGCCTCATTTTGGAGTTTTTCTTTTTAGCAGCGACTGGTGATTATTAATTAATCAGCGTTGCAGTTGACGTTGTCGTGAATCCGTCAAATCGGCCCAAATTCTGCAAGCTCAGTCTTGTCCGTTACAATCGGAGCTGACTCGACAATGGCAAGTGGACCCCACCCCACCGGACCCCATCCTCCAACAGTTTTGTGCCACGTGCCTAAAACGGGCTTCTGGAGGAAAAGACAGAATATAAGCTTGGGATCTTTGTAGCCAATATTGATGTAAAGGCTAAAGAAAGAGAGAACAAAAGACTAAGCCAAGAGCTTCTTCCGAACGGTGATACCCAAATGCTGAAAGAGAACTCCTTTGAACACTTTATAAAACCGTAGGGAGGTGTTGCCCATCTCCTCTTCCTCCTTTTTCCCTATCCTTTAGTCCCATCCCATCTCCCAGTCCGCAATTCAACCAGCCTCCCTCTCCAAACAAGGTCTCTCTCTCTCGCATGGGCTTCTTTCTCATGTGTTCTTTGGGCCCTCGTTATGATTGCTAGGTGTTTGTTTCAGGCTTTTGTATATTAGGTACATGAGCGCTTATACTTGTTCCCGGAGACGGTTCTTATCCATATTTTTTGGACAGCAAGACCTGTCTCGAGCCTCGATCTTGTGATTCGGAGGATTAGAAGATTCGTAAGAAATGGCACCGGTTAGCCTTCCTCCTGGTTTCAGGTTTCATCCAACCGACGAAGAGCTCGTTGCATACTATCTCAAGAGGAAGATCAATGGGCAAACGATTGAGTTGGAAATCATTCCCGAGGTTGATCTCTACAAATGTGAGCCATGGGATTTACCAGGTATTATTTTCTTTTGCATTGTCATCTTCAGAAGGCAGTGTTTTGCTGACGCCTCGAATCGACGCTTTTGTTGCGACTTGCTATGATGGGTCGCGCTCACAGCACACCTGTTTTGGCCTTGCTTCTTCGCCATGCATGTTTCAGTTAGATTTATTGTAGAAAGAGTTAGTTATCAAAAAGTTAAGTAGGCCAACAATATCAAGAAATATATTTCTTCTGAATCGTATTTGGTCTATATAACGCAAAAATGTCCTCCTCAATGACATCAATTGAGGTTGAAATCATTTTTTGAAGGTAAGGGTTGATTGCAGGGTTTGTTGAGCTGCTAAGGAAAGCAAACTGTCAATAGAATATTAAATCATAGACTTATTATCCAACTAAAAGGACTGGCTTCTGTTGCACCACTTAACATCTGATTCAATTCCACAATAGGATTAAGGAATTGTTATTATCCACTTCCTAGAGAAAGAATTTCTAAGGTTTGCCTTCTATAGCACTTCATCCATCCCACTTGATTCCTCTAACTTCCTGGAGAAAGAATGCTTCCGTCACTATCATGTTCTAGGATAAGATATATGGCCTCAAGATATCTTTTCTAGGATATCAATTAATTTGTGCAAGAATGTTGCTGTCCTTTGTTTGAGTGCATGACACGCTAGCTTCTCACTTTGATCCTGAGGCAAATAAAAAACAATATCCTCTTACATCAAAAAGAAAAAAGAAGGAAAAAACAATCCTCGTTGGACAACCAAGCTCTGTAAACCTCAATTTCCATTCCATGCTGTTGGGGAAAAAACCCCAAGTCATATCGCCACGGAGGCGCTCGGCTAGAGAGCGCCGACCGGAAAGGCGCTCGGCTAGAGGACGCCGACCAGAGAGATGCTCGGCCAAAGAGTGCCGACCTGGAAGGCGCTCGACCAAAGGGCGCCGACCAGAGAAAGCGCCAAGAGGCGCCCAACCAAAATAACCAAGTAGGGATGCTCGGCTAGAAAGAGCCGACCAGCGGGCGCCGACCAGAAAAGCGCTCAACTAGAAAGCGCTGACCAGAGACAGCGCCAAGTAGGGGCGCTCGGCTAGAAGGTGCTCGCCCAAAAGGCGCCGACCAGGAGTACTCAAAAGCAACCCCGCCACAGGGTGCCCCATTGGGCGACCAGCTCGGCTCGGCACTCTTGCCGAGCCGATGCCTTCACCAAATGATTCAACTCTCGTTTGGCCCTCTAAGGGACCTGACAACTCCACTATAACCTGCCGCTATCTTCAAGCCATCAAGGCATAAGATCTCCGCAGATATTCAGCACGACCTGCCATTAATGGCTCTCCCTGACCGCCGGTTCATTCGGTAATAAATGCACTTACCATCCACGGACCCCAGGCCCACCACGGCCGGCGGTTCAACCACTCCAACAGGTCCGATCGACCGTGACAACTCCCTGATTCCGGTCTGATCCGGTCCCGTTCTCCATTACGCCATTAATGGGCCAAATCGTGCCCAATTATTACAGAACGGGACAAACCTCCTGTCACCTCCCAGGTAACCAAACCCTCCTATAAAAGGAAACCTGGGGGGAAGAGGAAAGGGGACTCGAACTGGACTCGAACTGGACTCTGGGGTCTGGACTCTGAGGACTCTCAGGACCCTCGGGACTGAACCCTCTTGGACAGCACAGATACAATTGATGACATCATCTTCTTCATCTTCTTGATCTGATCAAAATATTCTTGCTGTCTTCTCCACACACTCCCTTCCTTGCTCTCTCCACATATCTGCCCCCTCTGACTTAAGCATCGGAGGGCTGGCGCCGGGGAGCCCGGCCACCGGCTTTCTTGCAGGACTTACACCCCCCAGGAGGACGCCACCCGCCGACACGCCATCGACCACCGCTCCTGCGGCGGAGCTCCACCCTACAGGAGAACGCCAGTAGCCGGCGCACAGTCAGCCACCGTCCCTGCGGCGGAGCTCCTCCTCTCCGGACGGGACAGGACGCCTTCTTCGCCGTTCGCCCCACTCTCCACAGCCTCCAGGAGGACGCGGCCAGCCGGCGCGCCGCCGGCCACCGTCCCTGCGGCGGAGCGCCTCCTCCCCTGGCTTCGTGGCGGCCCCCGGGTCCAATTTCCAGCAACAGTTGGCGCTAGAGGAAGGGCCCGAGTTCGCTGCCATGAAGCTAAGAAGCAAAGGGGCTTCCAACGCCTCTCGACGTCCTCCACCAAGTCCAGAATGTTCCGTTCGGAACTCACCACCTCCGGCCGAATCAGTTCCTCAAGTTCGACCGGAGCAGTTTGATGCCCTGGCGCAGCAAGTGCAGGCGTTGGCTACCGCCGTCCAAAGCTTGCAACCCAGGGGCATTCCAGCGGCACCGCCTCCTTCGGCTCCAGTCCAACCGGAGCCTCCTACAAGTGGACTTCCCCTTCGAGGTCAGGACTCCCAAGTCCAGGCCTCCCTCTGGAGAGAGCACCTGGCCAGAGGCCACGGAGGCTGGCCACAGCCTTCAGAAGCTGAGTCGGTTCCAGGGCAACCAGCACCCGAGCGAACCGCTGCAGCAATCCTCCAGAATAATGAACTCGACAAGAAGGTCGAGAAGTTGGAACGCCAAATCCAGGCACTCCATGGGAGGAAGTCAGGACATAACGGCGACTTCGAGTTCAATACGAAGTCGCCCTTCTCCCAGGAGATTGAAGATGAACCGGTTCCACTACGGTTCAAGATGCCCCAGGTGGAGCCTTACAACGGCAAGGCTGATCCCCTGGACCACCTGGAAGGCTACCGGGTCCTAATGGCCCTGCAAGGAGCCTCGGAGGCTATGATGTGCAAGGCCTTTCCGGCGACACTCCGAGGACCAGCCCGGCTGTGGTTCACCGGGCTGAAGCCGAGTACTGTCTCCTCCTTTGAGCAGCTCGGCAGACAGTTTGCTGGCAATTTCGCCGCCAGCCAGCCCCAGCGGCGGACATCCGACTCCCTCCTCGATATCAAACAAAAGGAGGGAGAATCCTTCAAGGAGTATTTGGATCGGTTCACCGCCGCAACATGGGAGGTCCGGGAGCTTGACCAGTCAATCGCCATGTCGGCGCTGAAGACTGGAGCCCGGTCCTACAGATTTCTCTTCTCGATTGAGAAGAATTTCTCCGCGGACCTCACGGAGATGTTTGCTCGGGCGCGAAAGTACGCCAAGGCGGAAGAAGCCGTGGCAGTCAGGCGGGGCGGGACCGAGCAGAACCTCAAGAAGAGACGCCGCGAGGAGCGCGGCCAGCCCAGAAGCCCGTCTCCGCGACGAGCTAAGAATCCGCCCCGCCCGAAGAGTCCACCCCGGCTGAGGGGACCGCCACAGCAGAGGTCACCACTCCGCCCGAGGTTCCCACTGCAAGCCCCTGCACCCGAAGGGAGGTATGAAAGATATACTCCCCTCAACGCTCCTCGGGCTGAAATCCTCATGGAGATCGAGAGTCGGGATCGCATCCGGCTCCCACCTCCGAAGCTAGACACCCGAACCCGGCGTGATAACCGGAAGTATTACCGTTTCCATCGGGATCAAGGCCATGATACCGAGGAGTGTTACCAGCTCCGAAATTAGATCGAAGCACTCATCCGCCGAGGGGTGCTCGATCGGTTTGTGCAAGGCCGGCGTGAAGAAAAGCAGCCAGCCGAAAGAGCCGCGCAGCCTGAAGGTTCAAATGCCAACAGGCCCATCGCCGGCATCATCAACACCATCCGAGGCCGGGCCTCGGCAGGAGAAGCTTCAGGGGAAGAAACCTCCTCGAAGCGCCTGCGCGCCTCTGAAGCTATCTCCTTTTCAGACGATGATCTAGAGGGGGTCGAAACTCCCCATGATGATGCCGTGGTCATCTCCATGATCATAAATAGATTTGATATAAAACGCATCTTAGTTGATAATGGAAGCTCGGCGAATGTTTTGTACTTTGGTGCATATTGTAAAATGGGGATGACCAAAGAACAGCTGCGGAGGATGAATGCTCCGTTGGTTGGGTTTACTGGGGATTCAGTCCCAGTAGAGGGCGAGATCGACCTTTTGGTCACAGCCGGGCTTGCCCCCCGTGAAAGTACCGTGGGGATGAACTTCCTCGTGATACGCCTTCCCTCGGTCTATAATGCCATCCTCGGAAGGCCAGGCCTCAACGCCCTCCGAGTGGTGGTCTCCACTCATCACCTGCTCATGCGATTCCCCACCAGCCAGGAGGTCGGCGAAGTCCGAGGGGACCAAATGGTGGCAAGGAGATGCTACCTGGCGACCCACGAGGTAAAGCGACCCGCCGAGGTGCCTGCCTCAGCGACTGACCAGCCCTCAACTGAGGTCATGGAGGCACGGGTCGACCCTCAGAAAGAGCGGGTACAGCCTGGTGAGTTACTAATCCAAGTTCCCTTACGAGAGAACTTTCCTGAGCTAACCGTGCAGGTCGGCTCTGGCCTCGATGAGCACGAGAGGAGTCGTCTCGTCAATTTCCTGCGAGACAACATGGATGTCTTCGCATGGTCGCCTGCAGACATGCCGGGGATAGATCCAGAGGTCATGGTCCACCGGCTCCAAGTAAAGCCAACCAGCAAGCCTGTGCGGCAGAAGAAGCGAGGCGCCGCCCCTGAGCGCCAGCGAGCAGCAGCCGAGGAGGTCAGTAAGCTCCTTGGAGCTGGCTTCATCCGGGAGATAGCCTACCCGGAGTGGCTCGCCAATGTGGTCCTCGTCAAGAAGGCCAACGGGAAGTGGCGTATGTGTGTGGACTACACCGACCTGAATAAAGCCTGCCCAAAGGACAGCTTCCCACTTCCCAGCATCGACCAGCTCGTAGACTCCACCTCGGGTCACGAGCTGCTGGCATTCATAGACGCCTTTTCCGGATACAACCAGATCCGCATGGCGCCAGAAGACGAGGAGAAGACCGCCTTCATCACCGACGGGGGAACCTACTGCTACAGGGTGATGCCATTCGGCTTGAAAAATGCCGGGACAACTTATCAAAGGCTGGTCAGCCGGATCTTCAAAGACCAGATAGGCCGAAATATGGAGGTCTATGTGGACGATATGCTGGTAAAAAGCAAGGTGGCACAAGATCATGTAGCCGACCTCAATGAAGCATTCTCCACACTCCGAAAATACCAGATGAAGCTCAATCCAGCCAAATGTGCATTCGGGGTCACCTCCGGCAAATTCCTCGGCTTCATCATTACACAACGGGGAATTGAGGCCAATCCAGAGAAGATCCGAGCTCTCCAAGAGATGACGCCTCCCAGGACGGTCAAGGAGGTACAACGGCTCACAGGCCGAGTTGCAGCTCTCGGGAGATTCATCTCCCGCTCGGCTGAGCGCTGCCTTCCATTCTTCGCAGCCCTCAAGAAGCCGAAGAATTTTTTGTGGTCGGACGAGTGCCAGCAATCTTTTGAAGAGCTCAAGCACCTCCTGGTTTCCCCTCCCCTGCTCACAAAGCCTCAACAGGGCGAGCTTCTCTACCTGTATCTGGCCGTCTCCCCTGTAGCAGTAAGCTCGGTCCTGGTCCGAGAGGAGGGCAAACTTCAGAAGCCAGTATATTACACCAGCCGGGTCTTGAGGGACGCCGAGACCCGATACACCAAGCTTGAGAAGACTGCCTATGCCCTGGTCATCTCAGCTCGGAGGCTCCGACCCTACTTCCAAGCCCACACAGTGGCTGTGCTGACCGACCAGCCGGTCAAGCAGATCCTGCAGAAATCAGATCGCGCGGGACGGATCGCCAAATGGGCCATCGAGCTCGGGGAATTCGACCTCGAGTACCGACCCAGACCGGCGATCAAAGCACAAGTGCTCGCAGACTTTATTGTCGAGTGCACCATACCGGGTGAGATTGAGCCCGAACCTGAACCACCAGTGGAGCAGACCCCGAGTTTGACATGGACTCTGCATGTCGATGGCTCTTCAAACTCGGGGGGTAGCGGAGCAGGGCTCATCCTCACCAGCCCAGAAGGGGTGGTCGCCGAGCAAGCCTTGCGCCTCGAGTTCCCTGCTTCCAATAATATGGCGGAGTACGAAGCGCTCGTCGCCGGGCTCAAGCTAGCCAAAGAGCTAGGAGTGAAGGACTTGAAGGCCTTCAGTGATTCTCAGCTCGTCGTCAACCAAATTGTGGGCGACTTCGAAGCCAGAGACCCGACCATGCAGAAGTATGTTGCCCAAGGTGACAACCCAAGAGGGGGGGTGAATTGGGTTTTCTAAAAATTATGTTCCCTAATTTTTACTTTGAATAGAATGCAGCGGAATAATAAGATGTTAATTACTTAAGCTCTAGGCAATTACAAGTAAAGCAGTGGAAGATTAAGCTAGAGCAATTATACTATGGCTTTAGGGTGCAATTGATCTAAAACTAACTTATAGTTGTATGATCAATTTTAATCTATGTGTATGGTAAGAATGGAGTGGAAGCTAAGCAAATCACTTATAACTCTATAGAAAACAAAGCTAGAGATATTACACAATCAAGCATGAATGGAAGGCATGAAATACAAGAGATAAGGCATCACAAACACAAAGATGTATAGTGGTTCGGTGCACCCCAGCACCTACATCCACTCCCCAAGACCTCTTGGGAATTTCACTATAATCCCTTAGATTACAGTCGGTTGTTTTACAAGCTCACAACCCAACTTGTTGTTTTGCGAGATCACAACGAACTCGGTCGGTTTTCACAGGCTCACCGACTAGAACCTACCGATTGTTTTCACGGGCTCACAATCCAACCCAGTTGGTTTTCCCCACAGGCTCACCAACCACAACCTTACAACGTTGGTTTTTCCTTTGGCTCACCAACAAACCTTAACACCGTTGGTTTTCCTTTGGCTCACCAACAAACCTTAACCTCTCGATTCAATCCCTTGATTGAATCAAGTTACAAGATATTAGACTAAGAATTTAAAGCAAGTACAAGCTTCTTAACTAAGCAAATATATCAAATATAAACAAATGGAGTAAAGAGAAGCTCTCAAACGAATTTTGAAGATGAAGGAACTCGGCTTCTTCTTTACTTGACCCTCTTTTGATTTGGCACGAGGTAGAGGATGATTGAGGCAGCACACGGATGGAGAGGAAGCTTTGGGATTCACTTGGATGCTCTTCTTCTCTCTATTTCACTTTGGATGGCCCTTTTGTGCTTATGGGAGATTTTCCTTGTAATCTCTTTGAAATCTCTTCCCTAAATGTTTTCTCCCACTTCCATACCTTCTCCCCTAGCTCTCTTCTTGATTTTATAGCTTTAGAGGGAGTCCCAACAAAAATCTAGCCGTTAGAGACAAAAATAGAGCCGTTGGAATCAAGAAAAAACTAGCCGTTATGCCTCCCAGCGTGCTCGAGTCGACTCGGCTGAAGTAGGAGTCGACTCGGCTGAAACAGGAGTCGATCTGTGAATAGTAGTCTGCCGGCATTGTAGCTGGGAGTCGACTCCTGAAGTTGGGAGTCGACTCCTGAAGTTGGGAGTCGACTCGAGATCACTGTAGCGCAGAAAATCAACTCTCTGTCTTTTTGTTTGTTCTCAGTCGGAGTCGACTCGTAGAGTCCCGGAGTCGACTCGAGCACTGTTCCTTGAAACTCTAGAGTGCCAGAGTCGACTCGAAACTTCCAGGAGTCGACTCGAGGACTATTCTTTTGAATTTTTCTTTGAATTTGCTCCTTCAACTTGAATTCTTTGAACTTGAAACTTGGGCCAATGAATTGTAGCTTTCTTCCAACTTTTCTTGAGAACTTTGGAGGCCTTCTTGTATTCTTCCAACTTGCTATGTTCCTTGCAAAATAAATATCTTTCTCCTTGCAACACAAACATTAGTATTTATACTTCAAGGTTTTGTGATCATCAAAATCAATCTTTGAATCAATCTTTGGGTCATCAGTCTCCTCCTTTTTGATGATGACAAAATTTGGAGTATATGCAATATAATATGTATTGTGTTCTAAGACTAATGCATAGCTAAGTTGCATGAAGTAGAAAACATATATATTTAAAACATACTTCATGATAATGCTTTAGATTTAATCAGCTTAACACAATCAACATATTTCAATTTAAGCTGATTTGTATTCAATTCAAAACATAAAGCATCATGAGCATATACTAGGATATTTCTCCTCCTTTTTGACAACATCAAAAAGATAGTGAAACATTAAGCACAAAGATAGGAATACTCAAATATTTCTTTTTCTTATTGTACTCTGATTTGCATGTCAAATTATTGCAAGAATATGAGTCATATAACTCAAGGCAATAATATTGGAAAAAGATTAATGAGCATAGATCAGAGCCAATTAAGAACACATCGAATGTGATTTCACAGATAGTTTTCTAATCAAATGTAGGTGGAATCTTTCTTAAGTTAATTCAAGAAGTACCATAAATGATATTCAAGGAAAGCACGAATGGAAATCTAACCTCTCTTCAATAATAAGTATGAAAGCTTGTTCATTTAAGATCTTTTGCCCAATATATATTAAGTATTTTAGCACCATGAGAGCAATTTAACTAACTTTCAGAGTATAAGAGCAATATATTAAGTATGATTGCAAAGTTCTTTTATGATGTAAAAATATTATGGCATAAATACCAAAACATGAATTCATGAAATTTATGATATATCTTAGAGCATACATAAAATGCAAAGCTTTGAAAGATCATTTAGAGTTCTTTTAAAGATTTTCTTTTATTCCAAAAAAAAATAAGCACAATTTGATACATAAAAATATGAATTGGCACAAAATTGAAGTTCTAAAGAGCAAGCCAATTAGAACTCATTAGTGAATTCCAAAATAGATTTTCTAAGAGATACTCAAGAAAATTCAACACATTATTCTCCCCCTTTTTCATTAAATTAGAGACTCTTAAGATGAACTGTTGAATTGAAATTTGGTTCATGATTTATGCATAAGATATATTAACCAAATAACAAGCCTCAAGGTGTATCATAAAGATTTTCAGATTTAGATTTCAGATGATACATATTGGAGAGTATTAGGATCACTTTTTATTTGGACTTTCTTTCTCCCCCTCAATTGATCATTCCATTTAAGAGTTTAGAATTTGTAGATAATGTTCAATAAAATTGTCAATCTCAAAAATATATTTTCTATAAGTATAGTGTTCATAAGACTTCAAGGTTTGAGATAAGACAACTTTTATAGAACTCATCTCAAGGTATAACCTTATTATATGATTAAAGCAAGTCTTGCTATATAAGGAGGTTCATCATAATCAATCCATAAAAATCAAAGCTCCCCCTCAAAAGATGCATTCCTCTTTAATCATTCTTTTCTTTTGTTGAATTTCAGATTTTAGTGACAAGCGTGAATAAAACTGAAATTCTATGATATCGAGAATGTAGAGTGATCAAGAATTATTCAAAATTTATAGCAATCACCCTTTTTAATCTTTCAAGAACAAGTTATGCTTCCTCTTAATATTTGAGAAAATGTACTGAAATATTAATCAGAAAATGATTCATTTGAAGCTCAGTTTCTTTCAAAAGCATTTATATTTTCTTTCTTTTAGAATCATTTGAGTGAGCTGAAATATTTCTAGCTTTAAGATCATTCACTCTATATATATTCTGATGGAAGTCTTTAAGAATGTAGGAGAGAAAAACATATAGATGATCATTGAGGTATGTATATTTATAGAACTAAATTTCTTAATCACAGTTCTTCAGCAATGTATACATGAAACACAATAACTCTTTTTAATATCAAAATAAAATCATATATTTAGAAATTTTTGTTTGCAATCAAGATCATCGAAAGACACATCATTTGGACCAATATTAGTATACTTTGAAGATAAGAAATGATATGTTTCGGATGCGTATCGGAGCAATCAACCAAAGGCATCAAAATTAATTCTGTTTTTCTTACATTAAGATTTTATTTAGAAATCATATTGAGTTATTCTCCTAAATGACATGATCATTGAGGTATATAACTAAGGTTACAATGATGTAACGATATAAGCATTTTTAAATTAAGTTTAAGCTTTTATACAAAATCAGATTCTGAATTTTCACAAGAATTTTCAAGAAGGCTCTCAAAATTATGATTTGAGATATGCATCTTCTAGATTGTAGCTCATCTTAAATTACTAAGATTGAAAACACATATTTCAATAACATTAGAGCACTTTCAGACTCTTTGTATTTAGTATTGAGTTTCGATACAAAATGGAGGATATTTTAACAAGTATTAGGATATTATATATCAAAGTTAGACAAGTAGAAAGATCGATCAAGATCAATTCATTTTGCCTTATAATAAGAACAAGCATGTCAAGGATCAAAAACAATTCTTTTCAAATAAACTCCCCCTATTTAAATATAAAAAAAATGACTTGATTCTTCTTATATACTTTCATTAACTTTGTCTTTCATTTTTACTTTCTTATGCTCTATACTCTATTTGCTCCCTATCCGGTGGAGTTGGGAAGGGGCACGAGGTACTACCACTAGCCTCCCTCTTGTGCCGTCCCTAATATGCCCTACACCGAATAGTTGGGTCAAATAGTGCCGGGTACTACCACTAGCCTCCCCATTGGCACCATCCCTATGATGAGCAATATAGAAAGGTTAAAATGTTCACTTCAAACTCTCCCTGTTTAAGTGTAATTAATTATGGATTTTATCCCTTCCAAATGTGCCGAATATATTATGCTTGTTTTGCTTTTCCTTAAGATTGGAGTACTTGCCTTTGCTTAGATTTTTTATCTCTTGAATAATATCCATTTTCTTTTCTTTATCTCTCTCTTTTTTTTTGTTATTCTCAAGTAATTTATATGAAAGAGCAGAATAAAGAAATAATCTTATGTATCATATAGATGTATATCATGCAAACAACATTTTCATTGTGCTCAAGGATTCATAATTTCTCACAAGTTATTTTAAATCAAAATTTTAAGCATAAACTTGTGTATTTCATGGTTATTACATAGGCAAAGATATATTATAGTTTGGGCAAACCATGAAACAATCTCTAAAAGTATAAGTCAATCAATTATAGACATGATATCAAAAATTAATAATTAAAGACCTTAATCATGCCATAATAAGATTTAAGTTATTGACTTTGCTCAATTAATTTATGAGAGAAGTATCTAGAATTACCAATTCATTCTGCATTCTTCAGTCAAATACCTACTAGATTTCTTATGTATGAACTTTTGGCTGAAGAAGGTCCTCTCTCTTGTTTGCATGTGAATGTTTATTGTATCTTACATGGAGATATCCTTCAAGTTGAGATCTCTCATTTTCTTGCTCAAGGATCCTGCATTATTAACAAACTCCTTTTCTTTCTTGAAAGAAAGTCATTAGTTTCTTCAAGATACAAAACATTCATCCAACATATTTTTTAACTAGATGACTCAATATAAGATATGACAATAGTTGAATATTGAGTCACTTTACTCAAGAGATTGCCTAAATATAAGCAAGCACATATCACTTGAACTAAAGAGATAGTTTCATTAACCAAGATGGTTCAAGGACAAGTATGTGAGGCAATAGGAAGTTTTATCAAGGTCAAATCAATTTCTCAAAAACGATTTAGTTTAGATTTTATTTGCTTAAGATAATTATTAATAAGACACGCTAGCTAAGTTTTAATCAACTTATCTTAAACAGTTGTTTCTATCAAAATTCAGATTATGATTTATTTGTTATCAATAAAATATGATTCATTAAACTTAGATTGAAGGCTTGCACAAGTGCACATAATGAGCATATAATCTGGTCTACTAGCTGTATGATAAAATAATTATTCTATCATGCTTCAATACAACTTTAAAACAATAGATCTACTTTGCTCATCCTTTTCAAATTCTACAAGATGGGGTCATAGACATGCCAATCTTCTATAAGAGTTTTCTTGTGGACTAACTTTGGTCAATGAAGATCCCCTTTCTTGTTTGTCTTAATTTGGAGTTTGAGAGAAGATGTTAATTCATTCATCATACATATCTCAAACTCACCTTGCATGAGCTAAGTAAAATCTTAATATAACTCTTCATTAGTAGAACCAAAAAAAAAAATGATGTCATCAATGTATACTTTGAGCAAATAGGATATCACAAATTCTTCTTTTTGATGCATAAATTTATCACTATTACTTTCTATCAAAAAGGTTACTTAAGCTTTTATATCATGCTTGTTCCAAATTATATATTGCTTTATCATATTTGTAATGAATATTTTCAAATATGGTGGTTATTTAACATATATCTTCTTTAATAAAATAAGCACCTAGGAGTGCATTCTACACATTCATTTGATAGAATATAAAGCTCATGAAGCAAGCAAATGATAATGGTGATCTTTACTTTTAATCATGCAAGGATTTCATCAAGATCTTTTCTTGATTGAATCTTTTAGTAGTCACCAATTTTTCTTCATTAAGTGCATTTCTGAAAACTCAATTTGGTTCTAATTATTGACAAGTTTTCCGATTTTATCGGCAAGATTTCAAATTCTCTTTCTTTTTAAAAAAATGATTTAGTTTAACTTGACCAATTATAATCTTGCTCATTCTTCTTAAGGTGTTTTAGTTTTAGATTGTTATATGCAAGCAAAAAGATTAACATATACACATATAATCTGATTTTAGTGACTTGATGAAAGATCATTAGTCTCATAAAGAATAAAATGAATTGATATTTCTACAACTAGGATCTTTTCATTGAATGTTCTATATGCATTGCTTGATGAATGATATCCAAGGATAGACATATCTCTATCAGATTTGGCATTACTTTCAAGAAACCATATCAAGTATAACATATACTACTGATAAATATGAAAGATATGCAATAGTTTATTTTCTATTTTTCAGAAGATCAAAAGGAGTTTTCATCAAAAATAGATCTAATAGAAATCATATGTATGACAAGCAGTGATGATAGCTTTAAAGAATATTTAAGTAGATGACTATCATACACAACTGTCTTTTTCATTTCTTCAAGAATTCTATTAACCCTATTTTACTTATGGTGTCCTTGGTACTGAAATAATTAATTTCTGTATGGACTTTATCAGAATTTTGGTTTTCAACACTGTGCCATGATACTCTTTATCTTCATAGTTTGGAAACCTTTATCATTTGAAACACTTTTACAAGATTTAGCAAATACAGAAAATATTTCAAGTTTATTTGCCAAGAACACATCCAATGTAAGCTTTTGAAAACTTAGTGATGGAAACAACATCTTTAGATTTAGGAATTGATTTTTGTTTGTTTCCTTAGTTAGCATGCATAGTAAACTTTGACCTTTCAGAAGATAATCTAAGTAAGCTAATGGCAAGGT
The DNA here is from genome assembly GCF_009389715.1 of Phoenix dactylifera. Lineage (NCBI taxonomy): Eukaryota > Viridiplantae > Streptophyta > Magnoliopsida > Arecales > Arecaceae > Phoenix > Phoenix dactylifera. Next base: position 21,469 of record NW_024069420.1, read on the forward strand.
CTTTTGAGATTAAGTACATACTAGCATGAGTTGATTTTATATGCCAAAGATGGTTTCTTTAATCTTGGTATTCATAGTGCATATATTTAAAAGCACACCAAGTACACATTATCATATCTATGATCAATAAACAATAATGCCATGGATAAAAACTCTCAATCAAGCATATAGAGAATTCATAGAGTTATTCTTAATAAATTGATTAATCTTTTAGCAACTTATCCAATAGTGAGTAAAGTATACTGTTGCTGGTGGTCCAAACCGAGAACGATTGACACGACGGTGTGAACGGGGTTCCGTCTGAGTTGTCTTGGTTGGTGTTGGTTGCGTTCCACCTTCCACCGGGAGACCTGCAAACAAGCCTCGCACCACCACTGGGGTAGTGGGGGCCCTCCGACGATCAAGTCAGAGGAGATTGGAGGAGGAGGAGAGATGATTGTAGCAAGTAAGAGAATGTTCTGGGAGATATTGCTTACCCTCCCCTTCTCCCCCCTGCCGTATATATACCTGGCTGGGGGGTCTCTCAGGGGGGTTTGTCATCGTGGGGCACGATGGAGTGGCCACTGACATGGCCGTTACAGGACGTCGTGGAGCAGCGCTGGGTACGGCCATGACAGGGCGTAGTGGAGTTCCGCTTTGTACGGCTGATACAGGAGATCGTGGAGCAGCATCGGATACAGCCGTTGCAGGGAGTAGTGGAGCAGGAGGCCGCGGCGTGCCTCTGGGGAATAGCCTGTCGTTATCAAGAGATCTCCGACTCGGGGTCGGATTGCTGGATCAAAGGGCAGCCGACTCGGGGTCGGATTGCTGGATCAAAGGGCAGCCGACTCGGGGTCGGGCTGCGGAGCCAAGGATGTCCGGCTCGGGGTCGGATTGCTGGATCAAAGGGCAGCCGACTCGGGGTCGGATTGCTGGATCAAAGGGCAGCCGTAGTCTTCCTGGGCGCGCGTGCCGGTCACGTGGGGCATGGCGGCTTAGTTCCCCCGTAACAGTAGCCCCCCACTTCCGAGCCTGGAACCAGAAGGGGAACAGGTGAAGGGAGTGATGTTTCGAGATTGCCGCCATTCCTCGGAGAGGCGCGCGCGCTTCGAGCTCCCCGCCTTCTTTATGGCGTATGGCGGTTGTTGCTGACCTGGCAGTCTGAGGATTTCGGCGGACATCCTTCCTTAATGGTGTCGATTCGCCTTTGGGGCGCGAGCGACCCTTCGGCCGCCAGGCGTCCTCTGGCGCCATCGAGGCGTCACCCGCCTTTCCGCCTATTTAACCGGGGGCCCTCCCCCGTCCGCCTTTCTCTCTACAGACATCTTCGAGTTTCTCCTTTGCGCTGCCGTCGTTGCCGTCGGACTGTTCGCTTGCTCCTCCTTTGACGCTCTCGGAGCCGTTCCTCCTTCTCTTCCGGTGAGTTACCCCATTCTTCTACTTAGGACTCTCCATACTTTCTCCTTTTGTACTAGTGTACTCCAGTCGTTCCGGTCTTTCCCCCCTTCTTGTCCCCGTCCTGACCGTAGGTTTATTGGCCATTAGGAATGGGCGAAGTGAGAGCAGACCACATTAAGTCGGAGCTGGTCGCCGAAAGCTTAGACAAACTCGTGGCTCGGTACCACCTTCCCGAGGCCTGCAACGTCACGCTCCCGGGGCCTGAGGAGAGGATGTCCCATCCTCCTCCAGGGAAGATCGCCATCAATGAGGGCATTCTCCAGGCCGGGTTCCGCTTTCCCCCTTCGGACTTGGTCGTGCAGGTGCTCCGGGGTTTAAGAGTGGCGCCGACGCAACTGGTGCCGAACTCGTGGCGGGCCCTGACGGTCTTCCAGGTTCTCTGCCGCATGCACGAGATTCCCGCCACCCTGAATGTTTTTTGGGAGTTCTACAGCCTGAGCGGTCACCCCCAGGACAAAGGGTGGTGGTGCTTCGCGGTGCGGCGAGGGTGCGGCCTCGTCAAAGAGGCTCCTTCCTCCATTCACGACTGGAAGGAGCGTTTCTTCTTCATCGATGTAGATCCCTCTTGGGAAATCAGGGCGACCTGGGAGACGCCAATGAAGTCTCCGATTGGCCTATCGAGACTGTCGAGGGAGGAATCCGATGGCTTGGCCGCCTTGAAGGAGTTGGTTGCCGAGGGCCAGCTCCCCCCGGTGGCCCGCCTTATTTCCGAGGATACCTTGGTGAATGTCGGTCTGAGCTCGGTCCCCACCGACCGTGAGCCCGCCACCGTTTCTTTTTTGACTTTTTTCCCATCTTTCGTCTCGTTCTTTCCTTTGGTTTCTCCGCCTCCGACCATCTCGTTCTTGTTGCAGAGATTGACGACGTCATGCAGTCGGACAAGGGACCGGCTGTTGGTAGGTCGTCCCTACTGGAAGCGGTCCGGAGGAGGAAACGAGCTCTTCCGAGCGGGGCCCCACCGGCGAAGAAGTCCCGCAAGGAGGTGCCTCCGACGCCGACCGACGAGTCCGGGCCCACCGATCAGGGAGACGCCGTGGGCACGGACCGGCAGCTGACGCTGTATCAGCCCTCCGGTGGTGAGATTGCCGCTATTCCGGAGGTATCATCCGAGCCTGTTCGAGACGGACGGGTCGGGCGTGATCGGTCCCCGTCCCGGCCTTCGACTCAGTCGGCTCCTGATGACTCGAGGAGGGACGCGCCGAGGCCCCGGCCGAGCGGGACCCTATCAATTCCTGGGGTGACCCCCGCCCCGAGCACAATCAGCAGGACTCTTCCCCAGGCGATGGATAAGGGTAAGGCTGCAGAACCACCATCTGGCTCCGGGGAGAAATCGGGGTCGGCCTTCACTACCGATGGCGCCCGAAATCTCATCGAAACAGTGCTGCTGGAGAAGGACCGTCGGCGGGTCCGGGAGTTGGGGGTCTCTGACGTCGGGGCTGCCAGCTGCGTCTGTCTCATGTCGGTGAGTGTTCTTCTGGCCGCTTTTCACCGTTTATTGGCTCTGTTGTTCTCCGCCTGACGCCCTCATTTTTTCTATCTCTTAGCTCGCCCAGTACATGATCCGTCTGGAGGAGTGCTACAAGGAACAGGCGGGGCTTCTGGCGAAGGCCGAGGACCGACTGAAAGCAGTGGAAGAGGGAGGCCCGGCTGTGGCGGGCAGGACGACCGGGGACCTCGAGGCGAGGCTCCGGGAGGCCGAAGAGCGGGCACTCAGCTTCGCCGCCCTCGAGAAGCAACTGTTGGAGGCTCAGGAGCAACTCAAGGTTGCCTCGGGCCTCGAAAGCGGGATCAAAAAGGCGGAGGAACGAGCCGAAAAGCTGTCCCGGAAGGTCGCGGACTATCGAGAGAGGTGGGAGAAAGCCCAGCGTTCTGCCGATAACGCCCGCAACCGAACCCGGTCTTTTGAGGCGAAACTGGGTGAATTGGAGTCGGCCTTGGAGAAGTCCCGCGCGAACGACCAAGAGCTTCATTCGCGCCTGGAGGAAGCTGAGGCCGCTCGCACTGCTGCCGAGGCGAAGCACAAGGAGGCTCAGGCTAATCTGCTGAGGGTCTCCTCCGAGGCTGACGACCGGATTGTGGCGAAGGTCTTGGAGGCTAAAGCTCAGATCACGGAGCGAGCGGAGGCGGCGCTGGCCGAGAAGAGTGCAGAGATCGGGGCGTCAGGCGGTGCAGGCTTATCGTCAGTCCGCCGAGTTCACCCGTGACATGTCGGAGGCGGTACGGGCCTATCGTCAGTCTGACGAGTTCGTCCGTGACGCGTCGGACGCGGGGTCCGAGTCCTTCATCTTAGGCTTCGAGGAAGGCCTGGCAAGGGTGTCGGCTAAGTACCCCGAAGTTGACCTGAGTGGGATCTCCCTTCTCGACTCCTCTCCGGCGCCATTGCCTGCTGATTCTCCAACCGCCTCCTTACCCCCTGTGGACGAGCCCGACGTTCCCGACCCGGGGGTTCCTCCAAGCTGACCTTCTGTAGCTTTCGTTGTCCTTTTCTTTGTATGTCGGCGTTTTGCCAAGTTGTATGGGTCTCGGCCCTGAAACAATGAAAGTTAATGCAAGTTGAATGTTTCTTCATCTCGCTTTTGTCCTTTTTCTTTTTAACTCTTGGTAGCGTCTCGCCGACTCCTTACTCTTGAAGTTCTTCCGGCGCTAGGCCAGGCATCCGAGGGTTAGGCCTCAGGAAATTCTTCCGGCGCTAAGCCAGGCATCCGAGGGTTAGGCCTCAGGAAATTCTTCCGGCGCTAAGCCAGGCATCCGAGGGTTAAGCCTCAGGAAATTCTTCCGGCACTAGGCCAGGCATCCGAGGGTTAGGCCTCAGGAAATTCTTCCGGCGCTGAGCCAGGCATCCGAGGGTTAGGCCTCAGGAAATTCTTCCGGCGCTAGGCCAGGCATCCGAGGGTTAGGCCTCAGGAGATTCTTCCGGCGCTAAGCCAGGCATCCGAGGGTTAGGCCTCAGGAAATTCTTCCGGCGCTAAGCCAGGCATCCGAGGGTTAGGCCTCAGGAAATTCTTTCGGCGCTAGGCCAGGCATCCGAGGGTTAGGCCTCAGGAAATTCTTCCGGCGCTGAGCCAGGCATCCGAGGGTTAGGCCTCAGGAAATTCTTCCGGCGCTAAGCCAGGCATCCGAGGGCTATGCCTCAGGAGATTTTTCCGCTCGTTGGTCGGCCAAGGCTGGCGTAAGCCGAGGCGACCGGTCGGGGCTTCAGGCTAGTCTGCTCCCGGGATGATCATCGGGTTAGCCTGGCATCCGAGGGCCGAGCCTCGGAAAATTCCGCTCGTTGGTCGACCAAGGCTGGCGCAAGCCGAGGTGACCGGTCGGGGCTTCAGGCTAGTCTGCTCCCGGGATGATCATCGGGTTAGCCTGGCATCCGAGAGCCGAGCCTCGGGAAATTCCGCTCGTTGGTCGGCCAAGGCTGGCGCAAGCCGAGGCGACCGGTCGGGGCTTCAGGCTAGTCTGCTCCCGGGATGATCATCGGGTTAGCCTGGCATCCGAGGGCCGAGCCTCGGAAAATTCCGCTCGTTGGTCGGCCAAGGCTGGCGCAAGCCGAGGCGACCGGTCGGGGCTTCAGGCTAGTCTGCTCCCGGGATGATCATCGGGTTAGCCTGGCATCTGAGGGTTGTCAAGCCTCAGGAAATTCCGCTCGTTGGTCGGCCAAGGCTGGCGCAAGCCGAGGCGACCGGTCGGGGCTTCAGGCTAGTCTGCTCCCGGGATGATCATCGGGTTAGCCTGGCATCTGAGGGTTGTCAAGCCTCAGAAAATTCCGCTCGTTGGTCGGCCAAGGCTGGCGCAAGCCGAGGCGACCGGTCGGGGCTTCAGGCTAGTCTGCTCCCGGGATGATCATCGGGTTAGCCTGGCATCCGAGGGCCGAGCCTCGGGAAATTCCGCTCGTTGGTCGACCAAGGCTGGCGCAAGCCGAGGTGACCGGTCGGGGCTTCAGGCTAGTCTGCTCCCGGGATGATCATCGGGTTAGCCTGGCATCCGAGGGCCGAGCCTCGGAAAATTCCGCTCGCTGGTCGTGCGCCTGTTGCTTGCCACCCGACGGGGTTTCTCCGTGGTCAGCTACGATCGTGTTTCTCCTCTTCTCTAAGCGCTGCCTGGAGAACACCAGAAAGGCATTAAACGCTAATTAATGCGTTACCTGGGAAATCAGATCGCCAGTTGCTGCCTGTGAGGAGTGTCAGTTAAGCGGCCGCGATACGCGCGTTCTTCGAGGCGGATGCGGCCTGGACGCGAGCGGAGATAGGTTGACCTAGGGGTACATGCCACCCGGCGTGTCCTGCACAAAGAATGGGATTAAGGAGAATGACGCTTAGGAAGTCGCGGGGAGATACGCCTCGAGAGCCGGAACGGCTCCGGATTCAATGCGCCCGTATTTATTGGAGCCACCCGTATCGGAACGATCGGGGGGCCGCAGTTCGGCTATAAATATAGGTGCAGGTGCGATGGAGCCTGCCAAGCTGGAGCTGTTCAGGTTGCCATGGATCGTGGACCTCCTTTCCGGCGCATGGCAGAGAGGCCCCTACTGGAGGAGCGGGAGGCGCGCCCCTCGCGACTTCAGCCAACTAGCCGTTTCATCTGGGATCAACAAGGAGGTTCTCCCCGGCGGAACTCCGCTCTAGGCGTTTTCATCCGGGATCACATCTCCCCTCCTTAAAGTTCAGCCTCCCGACTGAGCTCTGCACCAGACGCTTGATCCGGGACCGCGCCTCCATATGCTCTTCTTCCTTGTATTCCTTCTTTCCCCTAACACTGGGGAGGACCGGAATATCCCTTGACAAGTTGTGCGCCTCTGCGCCCACCAAGCGGGACAGCCTGTCGGCTCTGGCATTCTCGCTTCTTGGGACCTGCTGAATGTCAACACTGCCGAGGTCGGGAATGAGTGCTTGCACTTTTCGGACGTAGCTCTGCATGGTCGGGCTCCGAGCCTCGAACTCCCCTCGGACCTGCCCGACCACCAGCTGGGAGTCGGTGAAGACCTTCAGACGCCGGATGCCGAGCTCCTTGGTGAGCTTGAGTCCCGTGACTAGGGCCTCGTACTCCGCCTCGTTGTTGGTCACTGGAAATCCGAACCTCAAGGCATACTCGGCTATCACTCCATCGGGACTGGTAAGGACCAGCCCGGCCCCTCCACCTTCGGGGTTCGACGACCCATCGATGTGAAGCGTCCAGATCGGGAGGTCGAGGCTGGGCGTTTCCGGTGGCCTAGGTTCCGTTTCCTGCACCGTGCACTCAGCGAGGAAGTCCGCGAGCACCTGGGCCTTGATGGCGGGTCGGGGCTGGTAGCGGATGTCGAACTCACCAAGTTCTACTGCCCACTTCACCAGCCGTCCCGCATTCTCAGGATTGCTAAGGATCTGCCGCAGTGGTTGATCGGTCAAGAGGGTGACAGAATGAGCCTGGAAATAGGGGCGAAGCCTCCTGGTCGCGGTCAGCAGCGCGAAGGCGATCTTTTCCGCCTTCGTATACCGCGTCTCGGCATCCCGTAGGACCCGGCTGATGTAATACACAGGCTTCTGGAGCTTTGCCTCTTTCCGAACCAGTACCGCGCTGACTGCGGTTGGGGAGACCGCCAGATAGAGGTAGAGCATCTCCCCTTCTTGCGGCTTGGACAGCAGGGGAGGAGACGCCAAATATTCCTTGAGCTGGTCGAATGCTGCTTGACATTCGGCCGTCCAGAGGAAGTCTTTCGGGCGTTTCAGCACCTTGAAGAACGGTTGGCAGCGTTCGGCCGATTTTGCCACAAATCGTCCGAGCGCGGCGACCCTTCCAGCGAGCTCCTGAACCTCCTTCACTTTGGTCGGAGGGGACATATCCTGGATGGCCCTGATTTTATCCGGGTTGGCCTCGATCCCCCGCTGGTTGACAATGAAACCGAGGAACCTCCCGGCCGAAGCACCAAAGGCGCACTTCGTTGGGTTCAGCTTCATGCGAAACTTCCGCAAGGTGGCGAAAGTCTCCTCCAGATCCGCGATGTGCTGGTCTGCATGGCGACTCTTCACCAGCATATCGTCCACGTACACCTCCATATTCCGGCCGATCTGCTCCTTGAAGATTTTATTGACGAGGCGCTGGTAAGTGGCGCCAGCATTCTTCAGACCGAAGGGCATTATCTTGTAGCAGTACAGCCCCCGGTCCGTTATAAAAGCAGTTTTCTCCTCGTCCTGTGGAGCCATCATTATTTGGTTGTAGCCGGAGAAGGCGTCCATGAAAGACAGCAGCTGATATCCGGAAGTCGCGTCGACCAGTTGGTCTATTCGTGGAAGCGGGAAGCTATCCTTGGGGCACGCCTTGTTCAGGTCGGTGTAGTCGACGCACATCCTCCACTTCCCGCTCGCCTTCCGGACAAGTACAACGTTTGCCAGCCACTCGGGGTAGCTCACCTCCCTTATGAAGCCTGCCTCCAAGAGTTTGTCTACCTCCTGGTCGACCACCCGGATCCGATCCGGGGCACAGTGTCTCTTCTTCTGCTTTACTGGTCGGTGGGTCGGGTCGACGTTGAGGGCGTGAGAAATGACCTCCGGGTCGATCCCGGGTACATCGGCCGCCGACCAGGCAAACACATCAGCATTGTCTCGGAGGAATTCCACTAACCGGGCTCGAGCTCCCGAGTCGAGATTGGCACCGACCCGGACCGTGCAGTCCGGGCGACCTTCTTCGAGGGGAACTTCGATTACGCCCTCGGCCGGCTCCCCGTGCCGCAAGGCCACTTCGTCTCTGGCGTCAAGGGACTCGACGCTTAGGGCCTCCACGGGCTTCTTCCCTTTGAGAGTTGCTAGGAAACACTGCCGTGCGGTCGGTTGGTCACCTCGGACCTCTCCAATCCCGGCCGCCGTGGGGAACCGCATGAGCAAATGGTAGGTAGAAACCACCGCGCGAAGGGCGTTCAGTCCGGGTCGTCCGAGGATGGCGTTGTAGGCCGAGGGAACACGGACGACTAAGAACCCGAGCCGCACCGTGGCTTCTGCGGGTGCAATGCCCGCAGTCACAGGCAGCTCAACGACACCTTCGGCCGAGATAGCGTCTCCGGTGAATCCTATGAGGGGGGTGGATGTTTTGTGCAATAACTGTCGGGACAAGCTCATCTTTTGGAAGGCCTCGTAAAACAAAATGTCAGCTGAGCTTCCACCATCCACAAGAGCACGCCTTACATCATAGTTCGCCATAGTGAGGAAGATCACCATGGCGTCATCGTGGGGGGTCTGAACCCCCTTTACCTCTTCATCACAAAAAGTGATTACATTCCCGACCCGCTGCCTCTTCGCGACGGCCACCCCTGATGCTTCCGCCGAGCCCCCTGCGTTCCTCACGGGCCGAGAGCAGCCCCCAGTGATGGTGTGGATTACGCCCGCGACGGGTCGATTCTGCTCCCGAGGCTCCTGAGGGGCTGGGTCTGCCGGACGCGGGTCTGCAGGGGGACGTCGGTCGTTTACATATCGACCGAGACGCCCTCGGCGGATGAGAGCCTCGATCTCGTCCCGAAGCTGGAAGCAGTCTTCGGTGTCGTGGCCGTGATCTCGGTGGTACTCACAGTACGCCCGAGAGGGCCTCCTCCCAGGGATCTTCTTCATCTGTCTCGGGACCGGGAGGTCCTCCCGTCCCTTGATCTCCATAAGGATCTGGGCCCGGGGAGTCAGGAGTGGGGTGTACCGGTTGAAGCGTCGCGACGGAGAACGAGGGCGTGGGGCGCCGTGGTTCCTCGCCGGTGACGGGCTTCTGCGTCGACGTTGAGGCGTCGGGCTCCTCCTCTGGCGCGCCTCTTTTCGCCTTTTCTTCCCGAGCTTTAGAGGAGTCTCGGCGGCCTCCTTGCTCCGGTGGGCGGCCGCCTCCTCGGCGTCTGCATACTGGTTCGCCCGAGACAACAGCTCCGGGAAGCTCCGCGGCAGGCGTTTGTCCAGGGAGAAGGTGAGTCTGCCTTTCCGGAAGCCACGCTTCAGGGCTGAGAGAGCCACCTCCTGGCTCAGGTTCCGGACCTCCAGTGTAGCCTTGTTGAAGCGGGTGAGATAATCCCGCAGGCTTTCTCCCTCGTTTTGCCGGACATCAAAGAGGGAGTCGGAGACCAGTCGCCGCCGGCTACTGACGGCGAAATGGCTGATGAAGAGGCGAGTGAACTGGTCAAAGGACTGGATAGAGTTAGCCTCCAGGCCGGCGAACCACGCCCTTGCCGGGCCACGGAGGGTCGCCGGGAAGGCCTTGCAGAGGAGAGGATCTGATGCTCCATGGAGGAGCATAAGAGTCCTGAAACTCTCCACGTGATCCCGCGGGTCCGCCGCCCCGTCATAGGGCTCGATCGCCGGCATTTTGAATCCCGACGGATTTGGGGTCCGCAGGATCCTCGAGGCAAGCGCCGGCTGGGAGGAGATCTCCAAGTCGGCGAAGGGATCTTTGGAATGGCCCTTCAGGACCTGGAGTTGTCTGTGGAGATCGTCCACCCGCCGGTCCAGGGAGCGCGACCGGTGGGTGGGAGACAAGGAGCGGCGCGAGGGGGACCGACTGGAGTGCGGGCTCCTCGAGGACTGGGGGGTCTGGGAACGCGCCCGGGTCCGCCTCTCGTACCCCGCGCAGCTCCGATGAGAAGGTCCCGGCAGAACGGACCGTGCTCGAGAATCTTCCTCGCGCCGGCGCTCCTCCCCATGGGAGAGGAAGGAACGCGGGTTGAGGAGGACAGGTGAGCGCTCCGGGAGCAGCGGCTCCTGGGCCCGCTGCGGCGCTCGAGACATCACACCCTGCAGATTCTGCACTGCCTCTGCGAGGGTGCGAACCTGCTGGGCTAACTGGTCGAACTGAGCGGCTTCGACCATCTGAATGGGAGGTGGGGCAGTGGAATGTTGCTGAGAGTGTGTTGAAGATGCGGCTGCCTCCCGGCCGGAGGCGCGAGAGGCCCCGCGACCGGAAGCATTGGAAGCTCCACGACCACCTCGCCGTGCCATTACGATCGTTCTGAGATTCGGGCCCTTCCTCTAGCGCCAACTGTTGCTGGTGGTCCAAACCGAGAACGATTGACACGACGGTGTGAACGGGGTTCCGTCTGAGTTGTCTTGGTTGGTGTTGGTTGCGCTCCACCTTCCACCGGGAGACCTGCAAACAAGCCTCGCACCACCACTGGGGTAGTGGGGGCCCTCCGACGATCAAGTCAGAGGAGATTGGAGGAGGAGGAGAGATGATTGTAGCAAGTAAGAGAATGTTCTGGGAGATATTGCTTACCCCCCCTTCTCCCCCCTGCCGCATATATACCTGGCTGGGGGGTCTCTCAGGGGGGTTTGTCATCGTGGGGCACGATGGAGTGGCCACTGACATGGCTGTTACAGGACGTCGTGGAGCAGCGCTGGGTACGGCCATGACAGGGCGTAGTGGAGTTCCGCTTTGTACGGCTGATACAGGAGATCGTGGAGCAGCATCGGATACAGCCGTTGCAGGGAGTAGTGGAGCAGGAGGCCGCGGCGTGCCTCTGGGGAATAGCCTGTCGTTATCAAGAGATCTCCGACTCGGGGTCGGATTGCTGGATCAAAGGGCAGCCGACTCGGGGTCGGATTGCTGGATCAAAGGGCAGCCGACTCGGGGTCGGGCTGCGGAGCCAAGGATGTCCGACTCGGGGTCGGATTGCTGGATCAAAGGGCAGCCGACTCGGGGTCGGGCTGCGGAGCCAAGGATGTCCGACTCGGGGTCGGATTGCTGGATCAAAGGGCAGCCGACTCGGGGTCGGATTGCTGGATCAAAGGGCAGCCGTAGTCTTCCTGGGCGCGCGTGCCGGTCACGTGGGGCATGGCGGCTTAGTTCCCCCGTAACATATACTATAAAAAGAAGTGATTTGATTATATTTTCAAAAGTATTTTCTATATCATAAAATTGGTCAATACTTGCAATTCATATTTTAATCAAATACTAAAGCAAAAAATAATGATGAAATGCAAGGTTTACTGATTTCATTATTATTATTATTATTATTTTATTATTTAAAATTACTTTTCATAAGTATGTTTTAAGTTTCATTTTTGACGTGTGTCTAGAACACCCATTTGTATGAAAGTTCTATTTGTTCCATGGGTATCTTGGCACACCTATATCTACATCCTCATAATTTCATTTTGGGTACCCAAGCTTGCTTGGGTCCTTGAGAGTTAGCACATCTGGTTCCTTTTGGAACCCAAATCTATTTAATAGTAATAACTTTTCCATTTGATTTAATTGTACTAGAACTATAGGTAAGGTTGTTATGTCCATTCTTTTGATGTTTGAAATAAGTTATCTTATTTAATGGTTTGCTTGGTGAATTGATAACCTTTTTCTCTAGAGATTTATTATTAAGTAAAGGAGTCAAGCCAAATTTTGATTTATCATAAGCAACATATTGGCTTTCAAACATTATTTTTAATCTTTCTGAACTTACAGTGAATTTGTTAATAAAAGATTTTAATTGGTTAATTTCTTCACTTAAGTTTTGATTTTTTTTAATTAAATTTTGATTTTTCTGAATCAATTGTTCTGAATTTAACCTTAAGCTTTTATTTTCAGAATTTAGTTTGTCATATATTTCAGCAATAGAATTTTTTCCTTTTGAGATTTCGAGATTTAGCTTTTTAAGATTTTTATTTTTGATAGCTAATTTTCTACATTCACTATACAAATCATGAAAAGCATTTAATAGTTCATCATAAGAATATTCTTCATGAAATTCATTAGATTCAGATTCTACTTTATCTTCTAGTGCCATAAAACATAAGTTAGTTACCTTTTGTAGTTCATTGGAGCTAATATCATCATTATTGCTCCTAGCTTTCATTTTCTTGCTTGACTCTTCCTTGGTCAAGGCGTTCTTCCTTTTTATCTCTTTCTTTCTTTCTTCTTGCTTTCTCTTCTTCTTTGTCTTTAGGAAGCTTTTAAATTTTCTTGCTGTTCTTTCTTCCTCGAGTCGACTCAAGTTTACTTGGAGTCGACTCGACTGACTTGAGAGTCGACTCGAGATCTTCGGGAGACGTCTCGTTCTCAGAGGCCTAAAAGATGGTTCTCTGTCTTTTGAATTGTTCTGCCTCGGAGTCGACTCGGGCCTTGTCGGAGTCGACTCGGCTAACTTGGGAGTCGACTCGGAACTACTTGGAGTCGACTCGTTCACAGGGTCTTCAAGACTGTGTCTCTGCCTTTTAGACTGTTCTTCTCTAGGAGTCGACTCGGACAAACTGGGAGTCGACTCGGCTACTGTGGAGGATTCTGCAATCTCATTGTTAGTACGCAATTGAAGCACATGTGAGCTAATCTGAGATTTATCATAAATATTTTCTAAAGTATTCCAGATCTCCTTAGCAGATAAGCATGCAGAAATTTCATTAAACTTTGTTTCATGAATAGCACAATATAATATGTTCATAGCATTAGCATTCAATTGTGCTAAGTCTTTTTCATTAATAGTTTGAGAGAGTGTATGAAGGTCATTTATTATGATTTTTCATAAATAATAGTTTTGTGATTGAATAAAAATGCGCATGCGTGCTTTCCAATATGTGTAGTCTATGCCATTAAACAGTGGAGGCCTATCAATTAACTGTCCCTCTCCTAGAAAACTATCTATTTGAGTTGTCATGATCTTTGGCTCTTGATCGTGAGATCAACAATTAATCTTGAGCACCTGCTCTGATACCACTTGTTGCCCAAGGTGACAACCCAAGAGGGGGGGTGAATTGGGTTTTCTAAAAATTATGTTCCCTAATTTTTACTTTGAATAGAATGCAGCGGAATAATAAGATGTTAATTATTAAGCTATAGGCAATTACAAGTAAAGCAGTGGAAGATTAAGCTAGAGCAATTATACTATGGCTTTAGGGTGCAATTGATCTAAAACTAACTTATAGTTGTATGATCAATTTTAATCTATGTGTATGGTAAGAATGGAGTGGAAGCTAAGCAAATCACTTATAACTCTATAGAAAACAAAGCTAGAGATATTACACAATCAAGCATGAATGGAAGGCATGAAATACAAGAGATAAGGCATCACAAACACAAAGATGTATAGTGGTTCGGTGCACCCCAGCACCTACATCCACTCCCCAAGACCTCTTGGGAATTTCACTATAATCCCTTAGATTACAGTCGGTTGTTTTACAAGCTCACAACCCAACTTGTTGTTTTGCGAGATCACAACGAACTCGGTCGGTTTTCACAGGCTCACCGACTAGAACCTACCGATTATTTTCACGGGCTCACAATCCAACCCAGTTGGTTTTCCCCAGAGGCTCACCAACCACAACCTTACAACGTTGGTTTTCCCTTTGGCTCACCAACAAACCTTAACACCGTTGGTTTTCCTTTGGCTCACCAACAAACCTTAACCTCTCGATTCAATCCCTTGATTGAATCAAGTTACAAGATATTAGACTAAGAATTTAAAGCAAGTACAAGCTTCTTAACTAAGCAAATATATCAAATATAAACAAATGGAGTAAAGAGAAGCTCTCAAACGAATTTTGAAGATGAAGGAACTCGGCTTCTTCTTTACTTGACCCTCTTTTGATTTGGCACGAGGTAGACGATGATTGAGGCAGCACACGGATGGAGAGGAAGCTTTGGGATTCACTTGGATGCTCTTCTTCTCTCTATTTCACTTTGGATGGCCCTTTTGTGCTTATGGAAGATTTCCCTTGTAATCTCTTTGAAATCTCTTCCCTAAATGTTTTCACCCACTTCCATACCTTCTCTCCTAGCTCTCCTCTTGATTTTATAGCTTTAGAGGGAGTCCCAACAAAAATCTAGCCGTTAGAGACAAAAATAGAGCCGTTGGAATCAAGAAAAAACTAGCCGTTATGCCTCCCAGCGTGCTCGAGTCGACTCGGCTGAAGTAGGAGTCGACTCGGCTGAAACAGGAGTCGATCTGTGAATAGTAGTCTGCCGGCACTGTAGCTGGGAGTCGACTCCTGAAGTTGGGAGTCGACTCCTGAAGTTGGGAGTCGACTCGAGATCACTGTAGCGCAGAAAATCAACTCTCTGTCTTTTTGTTTGTTCTCAGTCGGAGTCGACTCGTAGAGTCCCGGAGTCGACTCGAGCACTGTTCCTTGAAACTCTAGAGTGCCAGAGTCGACTCGAAACTTTCAGGAGTCGACTCGAGGACTATTCTTTTGAATTTTTCTTTGAATTTGCTCCTTCAACTTGAATTCTTTGAACTTGAAACTTGGGCCAATGAATTGTAGCTTTCTTCCAACTTTTCTTGAGAACTTTGGAGGCCTTCTTGTATTCTTCCAACTTGCTATGTTCCTTGCAAAATAAATATCTTTCTCCTTGGAACACAAACATTAGTATTTATACTTCAAGGTTTTGTGATCATCAAAATCAATCTTTGAATCAATCTTTGGGTCATCAAAGTATCTTCAGAAGGTACGGGATCTCGCCTCGACCCTGGACTCTTTTCACATTCAACATGTTGCCAGGTCGGAGAACCTCAGGGCCGACCAGCTATCAAAGCTGGCGTCCTCTCGCATGAGCGAGCTTCCCAAGGAGGCAGTACTGGAGTATCTCCAAAAGCCCAGTACAGATGAGCCCAAGCAGACCCTCTGCACTGAGTTCGAGCCAAGCTGGATGGC
>NW_024069421.1:0-45873 GCF_009389715.1 Phoenix dactylifera
TTCTTAGTTTATACAACCAAAAAGATTAAAATTTGAGTTAAAAATTTGAACTCCTCCAATTTTTTTGCATAAAAGATAAAAGATTAAAAATATTCTCACCCCCATACCTAAATTCAACATTGTCCTCAATGTTGCGAAAATTAAAACAGTAATAGGGTAGAGGAGTCATTACCTAATATTGGACCTTGATATGGCTGGATAAATTGAAGATTGGGAAAAATACCCCCAAACCTGCATGTTTGTAATTTATTGAAAAAAAATTATTATTATTATTTTTCAATAAATTTTAATCTTTACATGTTGGGTTGCCTTCCAAGAGCGCTAAGTTTTATGTCTTCATCCAGACAATTCTAATTCACTCATAATAGACAGGGTCGATCAGAAGTGTCTCCTCGACCTTTGGACTCAGCTACTCAAGGTATGGTTTTAAACGATGTCCATTGACTTGAAACGACCTACCATCCATGGTATTGCATATTACTACCACACCATGTGGATGCACTTTCTCTATCATGTATGGGCCAGTCCAGCGAGATTTTAGTTTCCCAGGGAATAGATGTAATCGATAATTATATAAAAGGACTTTTTGTCCTTGGTGAAACTCCTTACGAGTGATCATCTTATCATGCATGACCTTCATGCGATCCTTGTACTTCTTAACACACTCGTAAGCATCGTTCCTAATTTCTTCAAGCTAATCGAGCTAAAGCTTTCTATGCTCTCCCGCCTTGTCGAGATCGAAATTTAGGCATTTGATTGCCCAATAGGCCTTGTGCTCTAACTCGACAGGTAAATGACAAGCCTTGTCATAGACAATCCTATATGGGGACATTCCAATTGGTATTTTGTAGGTCGTACGATATGCCCACAATGCATCTGTTAACCTAAGGGACCAATCCTTTTGAGATGGATTGACAGTTTTCTCAAGGATGGTCTTAATTTTTCTGCTGGAAATCTCAACATGTCCACTCATTTGTGGATGATACGGTGTACCGACCTTATGGGTGATGTTGTACTTTCTAGCAAGGGCTTTAAAAATTCTATTGCAAAAGTGTTTTCCCCCATCACTAATGATAGCACGAGGGGTGCCAAAACACGAAGACAGACTTCTTAAGAAACTTGATCACTATTTTGTGATCATTGGTCTTACACGCGACAGCCTCAATCCACTTGGATACATAATCAACAGCAAGGAGTATGTACTGGTGCCCAAACGATATAGAAAAAGGACCCATAAAATCAATACCCCAAATATTAAAGATTTCTACAATTAAGATCAGGTTCAGGGGCATCTCATTTTTTCTTGAAATTTTTTCTAGTCTTTGACATCGGTCACATGTTTTACAATATTCGTGTGAGTCATGGAATAGTGTGGGCCAATAGAATTCGCACTGCAAAATCTTTGCAGCTGTCTTTTTACCACTGAAATGACCACCACAAGCATGGTCATGACAAAAGAAAAGGACTTTCCTTTGTTCGTATTCAGGGATGCACCGTCGAATGATCTGATCAGGGCAGTATTTGAATAAGTATGGTTCATCCCAAAAAAATACCAATTCATACGAGCTAGGAAGCGAAATTGCTCTTGCTTGGTCCAAGAGCTAGGCATTCGTTTAGTAACGAGGTAGTTGACTATGTCAACATACCATGAAATATTGGTTTGGAAAATCATCATTAGTTGTTCATCAGGAAAAGTTTCAAATATAGGTAAGGATTCTGCAGATGACTCAACAATCAGTCTAGACAAGTGGTCAGCTACTACATTCTCAGATCCTTTTTTATCTAGGATTTCGAGATCAAATTTCTGGAGCAGTAGGATCCAACGAATGAGCCTTCCCTTGGCATCCTTCTTTGTGAGATGGTACTTAAGGGCGGCATGATCAGAATAAACAAGAACCTTAGATCCTATCAGATAGGGATGAAATTTATCTAGAGCAAAAATAACCGCCAACAATTCTTTTTCAGTGGTGGAATAGTTGAGTTGGGCGCCATTCAGAGTTTTGCTCGCATAATGAATAACATGGGGAAGCTTCCCCACTCGCTGACCTAAGACGGCACCTATGGCATAATTAGATGCATCACACATGATTTCAAAAGGACGACTCCAATCAGAAGACCTTATGATGGGTGCTGAAGTCAATTCAGATTTCAGTCTTTCGAAAGCAGTTACACAAGTTAGTGAAAAATTGAAAATAACATCTTTGGCCAACAATCACATAAGGGTTTCGATATTTTGCTGAAATCCTTGATAAAGTAGCAGTAAAAACCCGCATGTCCTAAAAAAGATCGAATTTTCCTAATAGTCTTAGGAGGTGGCATTTTAACAATCAATTCTCCTTTGTGACACAATGTGTCCTAAAACAATACATGATTCTACCATAAAATAATACTTTTTCTAGTTAAGAACTAAGTTTTTCTTTTTACAGCGCTCTACAACAAGTGTCAAGTAGTGCAGACATTCATCGAAATTGGATCCAAATACAGAAAAGTCATCCATGAAAACTTCTAAAAATTTCTCTGCCATGTTGGAGAAAATACTCATCATACACCGCTGGAATGTAGCCGGTGCATTGCATAGCCCAAAAGGCATGCGATGATAGGCAAAAGTGCCATAAGAACAGATGAACGTTTTTTCTCTTGATCCTCACGTGCAATAGGGAATTGGTTATATCCAGAATATGAAAGCGAAACTATGATGCTAGTAGTTATAGCATGCTGAAATTTAAAACTTTTTCAAAATCAATGGCTGTCTTATTCGGGTTGCCTACGTACCCCTTCACAAGGGGGATCAAGTCATACGTAGTTCTTTTAATTTTAAAATTTGCAGCAGAAAAATTGAATTAAACATTTTAATTCTATCATGCATAAGAAATTAAATTTCAATGTACCACTACAAGTATTCATGATTAATATGTCGGGATCATTTAAACGATTATGCTAAAATCATTGCACGATTAATTTTAGATCTAAAATAAGATTATTAATTAAGTTCTAAACTCAATTAATCTAACACCTAACTAATCTTTGAATGCCTATCGAATAGGCTCTGAAGATTACTTTGTAAAGAAACCAAAAGAGGTTTAACCCTCGGAGATTGGAACCTATAAAAAATATCTTTGGATCTAGATTCATACCTTTATAAAATCTGAAAGTAATGGATCTGATGCTCGAGCTTTGTAGCCAACACTCGTCTGGCCTCTACGAGTAATCCATGCGAAGCTTCTGGAGTGATCCAATCCCGCGGAAGTGCTAGCTTGCACAGGATCTTCCTTTGCTGAATTTTGATCTTTTCGACGCTATCAACTTTTGATTCGCCTTCTTGAAAGAACTTGGAGGAATGGTTAGTAGGGATTGAAGAGAACTTAGATCTAATCTAAAGGCTCTTATCAGGGATCCCTATCAGCTATGGCGAGATGGACTTAGAGGAGGATGAAATGGCAAGATGGACAAGGCCGAATTTCATTCATTTAATTTCATGGTCATGGCGACACTTGGAACTCTTCCTTTTAAAGGCACGCCATCTGATTATTTGAATTCGAAATTCAAATGAAAATCTGGTATCTTGTTGGCACATAAAGGGGTTGGTTGTAACAAGATAGATCTTATCTCGTTTGAATTCAAAATTCAAACAATAGATGGTTCGTGCGAGTGAGATAGGATCGAAATGGATGGTGCTGATATTCCATCATCATCTAGCCATTCTCCCACATGTCCCATGATCCAAATCCCATCACTTTTCATTGAAAATCCACTTTCGGATCGAATCCCTCGAATTCAGCCCATTCGCGAGTTCCAGAATTTTCAAAAGGAGTCGACCTTTCCGATCTCAAGTCGACTCCAAGTCGCCTCGAGTTGACTCCTTCCCCTTCGAGTCGACTCTAAAGTCTACCCGAGTCGATCCCAGAGCTTTGCAGATCGACCCCAGCTGAGATGACAGAGAGCTTCTTCTCTGATACGCCCAGCGAGTCGATCCCTTCATAGCTCGAGTTGACCCCAACTTGCTCGAGTCGACCCCACCTGAAAAAAAGAGAAGAAACTGTTCTCTGGATTCTCTGAGGAAGTCGACCCCAGCCAAGCTCGAGTCGACCCCAACCCATCTCGAGTCGACCCCTCTTTACTTCGAGTCGACCCCAATCAGGTCAAAACCCTGATTGAACCCAAAATTAAATCCAATTCAATTTGGCTCATCCTTAGTCCATTTACTCAATCAAATTGAGTTTATTAGTAATCTAATTACTAATTAATCCTTCAATAATTACTTTAATTATTTTATAGGATAATTTGTCAATCGAATTGATCAAATTATCCCTGAATGATTCTCAATCATCCATCAGCCATCTTGACCAATCAGAAAACTTCTATACGTGGGACCTCATAGGTTCGAACCTAAGGTGGTAGTACAGGAACGACTTCCTGCACTAATCGATGTGACCATCTAACAATGGTACCCGACATACAGATAGGCCGAATATATGCGAAGCAAATATTCTGAAACCCTGGACTATGGTTATTGTACAATTCATCCCTTTGACTCCTAATGCTAGGATGACCTTAGAGTTCTGTCAACTCTCTAATCAGTACATCCACTATGTGATCAACTTTAGAAATCCTATGACTCATCACAAAGATTATTCTGGCCAAGATTTTGCTAAATTGAGTATAAAGCATTATCTCCTGTTTCCAGAAGATTCCATATTGACTCACGCACCGATTTTGCAAAATCTTGACTGCACCCAGTAACCTTCCATCCCAGTGAGTTGCTTGCTAATCACTGTGGTGATCTCAGGTCTGAGGGATACTAACACCCATATCCAGTCGGAACATCTCTTGACAGTAGAGCATTCCGGAATTGGTCACGTTCAGTGAAATATACTCCTACACTTCATCTGTGTGACATATCAGTTTCTCCACACTCCTTAGTTTAGAGGACAACCAACATATATGTCACACAACGACCTAATCTCGATAATGCTGTCGTCCTAATAACAGCATATCATTTGATCACGAACAGGTTTAAAGACTTGAAGATAAATCCTCTTTTATCATAAAATAAGTCCTAAGGATTTCATCATAAGAGTTCATTTGAATATGTACAATGAAATGATGAATAATGCCAAATAACACTTTATTAATTTGTCAACTCATTTACAAAATTCAGTTATCAAAATACTGACGATTGACACTTAGGATACAATTTCCAACAGAATAACTATCGAGAAAACAGTAATGAGAGTGGCCAGCTAGACGTTTTAGCATTTGATAGATGAAGGGTAGAGAAAAGTGGTCTTTCCTAGTCATGGCATTAGGCTTCCTGTAGTCGATGCATACTCGCCATCCATTTTGGATTCGAGTAGGGACTAACTCATTTTGATCATTTTTTACTACAGTGATGCCAAACTTCTTGGGTACGACTTGAACTGGGCTTACCCACTGACTATCAGAAATAGGATATATAATCCCTGCATCTAAAAGCTACTGAGTTACACCCCGTTCGATGCGACGTTCGCAGCGAAATTCGAACGGAACGTCGTTCATCGTATGAACGCGACTCGGATCGTAGAATTCAAAAAATTTTCCGGATCCAAATCCAGAAGATATTTGAACTCATTAGAAAGGGAAGATTAGGATCTGGGGAGGGTTGATTAAGATTCATAAAACTGAAACAAAAATTAGAAGTTATTAATTTGAAGATCTCATCTTCAAAAATTCTGCAGGTGTAGAACACCGCAGCCTGATGATCTTTCTAGATTCCTGGTTAAGACGCACATATGTCCGGCCTCTACAGGTATCCACACGAGGATCTAATCATCTAAGATAGGGTCTTACCGGAGTGCTAGCTCCATGCAAAGACCTCTGATGACTATCAAATAGATTGGAAGAAATCTACAACATACGTCCTTGAAGAAGAACCCTTTCTTCTTTGATCTTGCTCGCAACGGAGGAAGAGGAAGGAGGAACCTTTGCGCGTGGATCTTCCTTGCCTTGATGTCGTGGAAGAAGAGGATGCAGAGGACCCCCTTGCTGCCGTGGAGAAGGAGGAAGAATGGGCTTGGGCGTGGAGGAAAGAACTCCTTCTTTCCTTGGGTGAATTGATCTCTTCCTAGGTTCTTCTTCTTCTTTCTTTCCAAAACTTGGAAGAAGATGAACTTGATCTCCCTTGCTGCCGTGGGAAGAAGAGGGGAAGCCTCTTGCTGCCGTGGGAAGGGAGAAGAAAAGATAAAGGGAGGCGTGGAGAGGAAGAGGAGAGAATTAATTCATAATGTCTCCCTTGCTACCCTTTTATAGATTGGATTTAGGGCTTCTCCTAATCTTATTAGGAGTATGGGACTATAACCCACCCTTGGATTAATGCCAAGTGTCCAATCCTTGTGGTCATAGATGCATGACATGTGTCCACTTAATCAATTGATTAATTTTCTAATCACATTAGGATTCCTAATCTCATTAGAAGAATTAATTGATTTGGGAGCATGCATCCTACGACGTCATGTGGACTTTAAAGTCCGCATAGTGTGAACATGACTTAAATCATATTCATCCTACGACGACATATGGTCTTTAAAATCCGCACAAATCTTGGTTTAATCAAATTGACCCAATCATGAACCCAAATCAATTTGGATCGAACCCAATTTGATTTGGCTCATTAAATCAGCCCAATTGCAATCCAATTGCAATCAATTCCACTTAATTCTTCTTTCATTAACTCACTAACACTTAGTGGGTTAATTCAATCACCAATCATATTGATGATTGATTTCTACTGTGATTCCAAATTGCAATTATGATAGTCTGACTAATTAAATCCTCTATGTGTGTGACCCCGTAGGTTCTATTCTGACTGGTAGTGAGACATATTGAGATCTCCATCTCAATATCACTGAAACTCCTTTCAGTGGACTGAAACGATTTCAGTTTTCTACTCTCAGGGTTCACTGATCACCAAATGAATACCTTCAAGTCTCACAATCCACTAGTAACACCTAGCAATATGTGGTGGCAACCTAGCAGAATGGAATGTCTGAACCTCTAGGTACAGTTAGCGTATGATACAATCTCTCTATCATGGATCCCGACGTGACGGAGGTTATGGATATCTCGTCAAATTCCATCATCCGTCATATGTCAAATTTATACAACTTCCAGTTCGAGATATGGAAAATGTTAGCATCCCTCATATGCCATAAAAATTTCGAAATAATTTTCAGATTGCAGCGGAAAAATATATGCGGGATCCGTTCATCGCATTAACGTGTTTTAAAACCTTTCGTTTGTAGATAGATTAGAATTAAATTATTTTAAACCATTTTAAAATTATTAAGAAGATCAGATCTTCACCTTATGCGGGTAGATGATCTCCGCAAATCTGATTTACGTGGTATTTGATCAAGGCTCAGTGGAAGCCGCACACGCGTCCGGCCTCTACGGGTATCCACACGAAGTAATGAGTCGATCGAAACCTTTGGATCTCCCCGGGGTGCTAGTTTCCTTGCAGAGAAGGCTATTGATGGCTGAAGTTCTCTCCTTTGAATCAACCTTTGATTGGCTTGAGAGGAATAGTAAGAAGGAAGAACCAAGGAAGAAGATTGAATGCCTCTGCGCAGCCTTTTTCTTTTCCTTCTTTTTGAACTAAGATGAAGAAGGAAGAGGGCGTCCTAGGCTTTCCTTTTTCTTCTCTTGATTGCGGCTCAAAGGAGGAAGATGGAGGAGGATGCTCACGGCTGGAATGAGGATGAAAAACCTTGAATAGTGGCCAAAATTCCCATGCTCTTTTAATGCCTTAAGGGATAAAGATGAGTTCCTATTTTTAAGGAACTCATTCTTATCCCTTTAGGTGGCAAGCAAGGAGGGGCGTAGCCCCCTCCTTTTCTTCTCACGCAAGCACCAAGGGGAGGGGCGTGGGCCTCTCCCTCAAGTCCAATTAAATCCACCATTTAATCAAATTAAAGGATGATTTAATTTGGGTTTATTTCATGAGTCCAATCCTATTCAAAATAGGATTTTTATGAACCCATTTCAATTTCCTCCTTATCCTAATCTAATTAGGATTTAATTGAACCATGACTCTATTGAACTCTTCAATCCTAATCCAATTAGGAGTCATGAAATTAATTAGATTAAATTTAAAATTAATTAGGACTTAAGAAAATTCTAATCTAATCAGGACTTGTTCAAATTTCAGCCCTAAGACAATTAGGACTTAAGAAATCCTACTCTTAGTAGGACTTTAATTTGAAATCCTAATCCAATTAGGACTCCAAGGATCCTACTCCAAGTAGGACTCATGATCAAGTCCAATTAGTTGAATCTAATTAATTAAATTAAATTGCAATCCGATTGCAATTGTTCCTTCTTCTAACCACTAACTCTTAGCGGGTTAACCATTTATCAATCTAATTGATCATATGTGATTCTTAATCATAATTCAATCATCGGATCGGTCAATACTTCTAATGTGTGTGACCCCATAGGTTCTATTCTAACTGGTAGTGAGATATATTGCAATCTCTATCACAATATCATTGAAAATTTCTTTCAATGGGTTGAAACAATTCCAACTCAACTCACCAGGGATTATCGACCATCGAGATGATCCCTGTGAGTCTCACCATCCACCAGTGACATCTAGCAGTATGTAGTGGCTACCCAGCAGAATAGAATGATGAACCTCTAGGTGTAGTTATCGTATGATACTGTTCTTCTATCGTGGATCCCTACAGACCGGAGGTCATGGATAACTCGTCAAACCCCGTTGTCTGTCATATGTCTAGATTTATTCGACTTGAGTTCGATAGTGAAAAACTCTTTCTCCACTTTATATTACTGCCCTGGCCAAGGTCTTAGAACTCAGTCTAATAAATCATATAGGATCACTCCTCTTCTATCAAGGTCGATAGATTTCATGTAAGTGCATACCCTACTCCTACAGTGAATCTACTATAGCCAATCTACACAACAAGGACCCATATGACTAGAGACCATGTATATGTGCAGTCAAACTACAATAACCTCATTGTGAATAGCCGAAGCACTGCAGGTCAAAGGACCAGTCACACTATTGCAACATCAAGCAAGTCACTGACGAGTGGATAGACATCCAAGTGACTTCTTGTCTTGGTCACGCTCAGTGCCCTTGTTCTCTAAAGCACCTGCACTATCACTTCAGTGTCCCTACACTATGGACTCGAGTCTCGTCCATCCATAAGAAAAGCGATATGTACACTGATCGGATCGATCACCGTTCTCGTGATGATTCATTGATCAGGACCATTTAGAAATTAATCACCAATGATACATGGCTCAAATTCTCAACTCTTGAGAATATGTATCATCATCTTATTAATTTCTTGGACGATTTATAGACACATAAATAATATGAATGAAAAGATGCCCATTATTATTCAATAATAATAAAGTCAAGTACAAATTTTATGTTCCAGAATTAATAATGTGTCCGTCAGATTGGCTTATAGGGCATATATCTAACAATCTCCCACTTGCACTAAAGCCAATCAGACATATATCTAAGTCCCATCTTCTCAAGATGGGCTTCAGTCTTCTGCTGATTTAACTGCTTAGTGAGCGGGTCCGCCACGTTGTCCGCGGAGTCTACTCTCTGCACCTCGACATATTTCTTCTCGAGGTAGTCGCGTATGAGGTGAAAGCGCCGCTCTATGTGCTTGGACTTCTGGTGAGACCTTGGCTCCTTAGCAAGAGCTATAGTGTCATTATTATCGTAGTAAAGTGTGATGGCATCTGATGGCTTTACATCTATCTCTGAAATGAATTTCTTGAACCAGAAGGCTTCCTTTGCAGCTTCAGAGGTGGCGATATACTCAGCTTTCATGGTAGAATCAGCAATGATTGGTTGTTTGGAACTTTTCCAATTTACCGTACCACCATTGCATAAGAACACATATCCAGATGTAGACTTTCTATCATCAATATCAGTCATGAAATCTGAATCTGTGTATCCTTCTACCTTTAACTCTGATGATCCTCCAAAAATCAAGAACAAATCTTTAGTTCTTCTTAAGTACTTAAGAATGTTCTTCACAGCAGTCCAGTGCTCTTCGCCTGGATTCGACTGATATCTGCTAGTGACACTCACAGCAAGGGCTATATCAGGTCGTGTACACAGCATGGCATACGTGAGGCTCCCTATTGCCGAAGCATAAGGGATCTTGCTCATGCGTTGTATCCCTTCAGATGTGTTGGGGCACATCTTCTTGGAGAGATGAATCCCATGCCTAAGGGGTAATAGACCCCTCTTGGAGTTTTCCATACTGAACCTTTTCAGCACCTCCTCTATGTACATCTTCTGTGATAGGCCAAGCATCCTTTTAGATCTATCTCTATAGACCTTAATCCCCAAAATGTAGGATGCTTTCCCAAGGTCTTTCATGGAGAACCCTTTTGATAACCAGACCTTGACCGAGGTTAGCATGGGAATATCATTTCCAATTAGAAGGATGTCATCCACGTACAGTATGAGGAACACGACAGCACTCCCACTAACCTTCTTGTAAACACAAGGTTCCTCTTCATTTTTGATGAAATCAAATGATTTGATTGGCATCATTGAAACGAGTGTTCCAACTCCGAGATGCTTGCTTTAGTCCATAGATGGATCTTTGCAGCTTGCAGACCTTGTGATCTCCATCACTGGAAGTGAAACCCAAAGGCTGCTCCATATAAATATCTTCATCAAGATATCTATTCAGAAAAGCAGTTTTCACATCCATCTACCATATTTCATAATCATGAAATGCTGCAATGGCAAGCAATGTTTGAATGAATTTCAGCATGGCTATAGGTGAAAAGGTCTCCTGATAGTCAATGCCTTCGCGCTGACTATACCCTTTTGCCACTAGCCTTACCTTATAGGTCTCTACCTCTCCATCCGAACCTATCTTCCTTTTATAGATCCATTTGCATCCAATAGGTAATATACCTTCTGGTGGATCTACTAAGGTCCAGACTTGGTTGGAATACATGGAGTCTATATTTGACTTCATGGCTTCCAGCCATTTCTCGGAATCGATATCAGATATCGCCTCATTGTAGGTATTGGGATCCTGTATATGTTCCCTATCTCTCATGAGGAACATTTCCTCGGTGTCTTCTACTAGTATACCTAAGTATCTATCGGAGGATGGAAGACCCTACTAGATCTACGAGGTGGAGGAGGTACTATGTATACTGGCTCTATGTGAATAGGTTCTATAGGATCCTTGACTCGTTGCTTTTCAGAGACTCTCACTTCAAGCTCAATTTTCCTCCCACTGCCTCTATCAAGGATAAACTGTTTTTCCAAGAAGATGGCATGTCGGCTCACAAAAATATTGTGATCCTCTGAGACGTAAAAATTGTATCCTAATGACTCTTTAGGATATCCAATGAAACGAGCACTTATAGTCCTAGGCTTTAACTTATCCGTCTGTTATCGTTTGACGTGGGCCGGACATCCCCAAATCTTGAGATGACCAAGACTCAGCTTCTTACCATGCCATATCTCATACGGTGTGGTAGGAACGGATTTAGAGAAAATTCTATTCAATAAAAAAATTGCGGATAATAAGGCATCTCCCCAAAGAAACATAGGCAGATTTGTGAAGCTCATCGTGGATCAGACCATATTCAATAGAGTCTGATTCCTCCTTTCTGACACTCCGTTGAGTTGAGGTGTACCCGGAGGCATCCACTATGAGAGGATGTCATTCTCCTTGAGATAATTCCGGAATTCCCCACTGAGGTATTCTTCTCCTCGATCTGATCGAAGAACCTTAAGAATTTTTCCAGTCTGTTTTTCTACTTCATTTCTGAATTCTTTGAACTTTTCAAAAGACTCAGATTTGTATCTCATAAGATATACAAACCCATATCGTGAATAGTCATCGGTAAAGATAATGAAGTACGAATAACGATCCCTGGCTGACACATCAAATGGGCCACACACATCAGTATGTACCAAGGTAAGTATTTCAGTGGTCCTCTCCCCATGTCCTACAAAGAGCAATCTAGCCATTTTTCCTTGAAGACAAGACTCACAAACTGGATATGACTCGGAAGTCAATGGGCCGAGAAGCCCATCTTTCTCCATTTTGTTCATTCTGTCCTCTCCAATATGGCCAAGCCTGAGGTGCCACAAATACTTCTGGTTTATCTCATCTCTGGATCTTTTGGATCCTATGGCACTCACTACTTGCTCAGACACATTCACAGACACATCAATATGCAAGTGATAGAGACTGTCAATCATGAAACCACGTGCAACTAATTTATTTCTGAAAGAAATAGAACAACAGTCTTTGTCAAATGTCAAAATATGACCATCCTGTGCTAAACACGAAACAGAAATTAAATTCCTGCTACCAGCAGAAACATAATAACAGTCTCTAAGCAATAAACTTAAATCCAGACGGTAACGCAGAGGATAGGTGCCCACAGCTACAGCAGCAACTCTTACCCCGTTACCTACCCGAAGGGTCACTGCACCTTCCGCCAGCCTCCCTACTTTCCTTTAGACCCTGCATAGTAGTGCACAAATGAGTACTAGAACCAGAATCTATAACCCAACTAGAAGTAGAAGAAACCGTAAGGTTAGTTTCAATTACAAGCAAGTCTAACATACCTTCAGAAGGTGTGTCTGCCTTTTTGTTCTTCAGGCTCTCGAGGTATGAAGGGCAGTTTCTTTTTCAATGGCCGTCGACATTGCAGTGGAAACACTTTCCTTGTCATTAGCCCTTTTCTTGTGAACTTCCTTCTTAGGCTTCTTATCTTTCTTCTGCTTCTTTACAGGCTTCTTTTTCTTCCAAGTAGACTTTCTCTTGGAACCAGAAGTCAGCTAAGCAGTCAGAACAGAGCCCTTGAACCTTTCAAGGCTCCCTCAGCAGTTCCCAACATATTCAAAAGTTCAGTCTTAGTGCATTCAATCTTATTCATATGGTAGTTTACTATAAACTGACCAAATGAATCAGGTAGGGATTGCAGGATCAGATCTATCTGCAGTTCCTTATGCATGGTCATACCGAGCTTCTCAAGCTTCTCTTGGTCCTTGATCATAGTCAATATAGTGATCATGGACAGACTTGCCCCTCGCGCATTTTTGCCTTGAAGAGCCTCTTGGACCACTTCGAAGCGAGCTGTGCGACTCTGCTCACCATACAACTCTTGCAGATGAGCCAGTATTTCCCTAGCAGTCTTCATGTTCTCATGCTGGCATTGAAGTTCATTAGTCATGGATTCCATGATGTAGCACTTGACCCTAATGTCATCATCTGTCCACTTTTTGATGCATCTCACGCTGATCATCAGTAGGACGTGTTGGCAACCTGGGGATATCACTCTCGAGTATATACCCTAGTTTCTCACAATTCAAAATGATTTCAGGTTTCTAAGCCAGTCTTTATAATTGGTTCCAGTCAGTCGGTTGGTCTCAAGGATACGGGTCAAAGGATTTGAAGCTGACATTGTGATCTATATAGAGTAAAGATTCTAGTTAGACTTTATACTTGAATTTTATTTGTTTTAGGATCTTTTAAAATAAATATGCTCCCACTATTTTCTCGAATCCCTCATACTCCTCTGATGGAGAAACGAAAACCCTACGCGACTAGGATTTCTAGTGGGTATTGCGGTCTCACCGATTTACATGCCGCCTCACCTAACAGTTATTGGTGACATATAAATGGATGAGTGTACAACTCTTGTACAATGCTTCTTAAGCAAATTGCAGTGGTACTTGGTCTCTAAATCATGAAGATCTCACCTAACAGTTATTGGCCCCATTACTTAGTTAAGTTAGACCCACCATATAACCGCAGAAATAAAGTCGTCATTGGGTCCTCACCTAACAGTTATTGGTGCCCAACCCTACTTTACCCACAACATCTCATGTCTAATAGAGAGGTCCAGTCCCCCGATGCAACTTGCCCACTGTGTCCAGGCGAGACAAATCAACACCGAAAAGACTTAGCAGCTCTACTACGGTGGAAAGACCTATGGACTTAATATTGTGAAATCATGTCTTAGTGTTTGCAACTTGAGTTCTTCATAAGAGATAATCGAACAATTGTCAGGTAAGCAGGGTGGGGAGGCTCCCCTTACTCGGAGAGTAAGGTCCTAATTAAGTAACCACCTTATAGGCTTGCCTAGACACCAATTAGATCAATTAATCAAATAATGACTAACTCATGTTGGTTCACCATCGACTGATTAGGGAGGTTTATAATTTGGTCTCACTCGAATCGCGTATTCACATCTCATGCAAATATAAAATCTACTCCGCATAGACATAAACATTAAACATCCAGGCATTTATCAAAATAAAATTAAATGGTGATGATCATGGATCCAGGATGGGGTCATTTTACAAGCACATGCACGTCATTGGTTTGATCGTCTTCAACTCTTGACTCGATCTTGATCCCTTAGGTCCCAATTGTGATCAACTCTTTGATCTATCATCAATCAACCCTTGATCTCGATGCCGCGTATGTTGAGCTTGTTGATGTACATATCGATCGGACCATTGACGTGCAACACACATCACAGATTACATCCAGATTGTTTTAAAAATTAAATAAAAATAAAAATAAAATTACAATCTTTTTTCATGAGACACATAGGTCTCTAATACATGATTTTAAGATGCACGCAGCATCTAAAAAATTAAAATTATATGCATCACAGAACATCGCAGAATATTTCCAGCACGTTCAAAGGGTCCATCCATGATCATCACCATACGCATCATATGCATAAAAATTATTTTTAGATTTGTAATTTAATTGATTATTCCATCCATGACTTGCTGATCATGCTAGATTTGAATCTAAATATTTGTAATCATATTATCAAAGCATTAGAATCATTAATCTAAACATCTAAAAATTAGTATGCAGAAAAATCACAAGCTGAAAACTCTGCATACATAAATTTCAGCAAGCATAATCCCTTAAATTTCAGATCTAAATGCCTTGAAAAATTTAATTCTAATCTTAATCTACATAACCATGGCTCTGATACCACTGTTAGGGGAGTCTCCACTCCTACATGGGTTCGATCCTATTAAAAATAGGGTGACACCCATGTATACCTATCAGAGCACGCATCTCTATACGCCTCCGGACGGAGAGCCACGCTTCGTCACACGATCACGCGTGAGAGTTTCCGAGATCGGTCACAACTCTTGGACCTTTGCTCTGATACCACTGTTAGCATCCCATATGCCATGAAAATTTCGAAATAATTTTCAGATTGCAGCGGAAAAATATGCGGGATCCGTTCATCGCATGAACGTATTTTAAAACCTTTCGTTTGTAGATAGATTAGAATTAAATTATTTTAAACCATTTTAAAATCATTAAGAAGATCAGATCTTCACCTTGTGCGGGTAGATGGTCTCCGCAAATCTGATTTACGTGGTATTTGATCAAGGCTCAGTGGAAGCCGCACACGCGTCCGGCCTCTACAGGTATCCACACGAAGTACTGACTCGATCGAAGCCTTTGGATCTCACCGGGGTGCTAGCTCCCTTGCAGAGATGGCTATGGATGGCTGAAGTCCTCTCCTTTGAATCAACCTTTGATTGGCTTGAGAGGAAAGAAGAAGGAAGAACCAAGGAAGAAGAAAAGCCCTGCAGCCTTTTTCTTTTTCTTCCTTTTGGAACCAAGATGAAGAAGGAAGAGGGCGTCTAGGCTTTTCTTTTTCTTCTCTTGATTGTGGCTCAAAGGAGGAAGATGGAGGAGGGTGCTCACGGCTGGAATGAGGAGAAAAACATATGGCCGAAATTCCATGCTCCCTTTTAATTAGTTAAGGATAAGATGAGTTCCTATTTTTTAGGAACTCATCTTATCTCTTTTGGCTAACAAGGAGGGGCGTGCCCCCTCCTTTTCTCCCACGCACACCAAGGGGAGGGGCGTGGGCCCCTCCCTCAAGTCATTTAAATCTGCATTTAATAAATTAAAGGGGATTTAATTTGGGTTCATTGCATGAGTCCAATCCTAGTCAAAATAGGATTTTTATGAACCCATTTCAATTTCCTCCTTATCCTAATCTAATTAGAATTTAATTGAACCATGACTCTATTGAACTCTTCAATCCTAATCCAATTAGGAGTCATGAAATTAATTAGATTAAATTTAAAATTAATTAGGACTTAAGAAAATCCTAATCTAATCAGGACTTGTTCAATTTCAGCCCTAAGACAATTAGGACTTTAGAAATCCTATTCCAAATAGGATTCTTTTAATTTGAAATCCTAATCCAATTAGGACTCCAAGATCCTACTCCAAGTAGGACTCATGATCAAGTCCAATTAATTAAATCCAATTAATTAAATTAAATTGCAATCGATTGCAATTATTCCTTCTTCTAACCACTAACTCTTAGCGGGTTTTCATTTATCAATCTAATTGATTATTTGTGATTCCTAATCACATTCAACCATTGGATCGGTCAATACCTCTAATGTGTGTGACCCCATAGGTTCTATTCTGACTGGTAGTGAGATATATTGCATCTCTATCACAATATCATTGAAAACTCCTTTCAATGGGTTGAAACAATTCCAACTCAACTCACCAGGGATTATCGACCATCGAGATGATCCCTGTGAGTCTCACCATCCACCAGTGACACCTAGCAGTATGTAGTGGCCACCCAGCAGAATAGAATGATGAACCTCTAGGTGCAGTTATCGTATGATACAGTCCTTCTATCGTGGATCCCTACAGACCGGAGGTCATGGATAACTCGTCAACTCTTGAGAATATGTATCATCATCTTATTAATTTCTTGGACGATTCATAGACATATAAACAATATGAATAAAAGATGCCCATTATTACTCATAATAAATAAATCAAGTACAATTTTATATCCCAGAATTAATAATGTGTCCGCGAGATTGGCTTATAGAGCATATATCTAACAGAAAACTCTTTTTTCCAAAAAACCTGGCCAGGAATTTATCGAACCCAGTCTTATAAATCACATAGGATCACTCTAATCTATCAAGGTTGATAGATTCCATCTAGATGCAATCCTATTCCAAAAATAAACCTACTGTAACCATCCGCACTACAAGGACCCGAATGGCTAGGGTCAAGTTCACATGCTCGTCAAACTACAGCAACCTCACATGAATAGCTGAGGCATCGCAGGTCAAAGGACCAGTCATACAACTGCAGCATAAGTAGTCACTGACGAGTGGATAGACATCCATGTGACTACTATCTTGGTCACGCCTCAGTACCTTATTCTCTAACAGTACTCGCATAATCACTCCAGTGTCTCTACACGTGGACTCGAGACTCGTCCATCTAACTAAGTGATATGTGCACTAATTTCAGCGGATCGATACGCGTCCTCGTATGGATCCATCGATCAGGAGCATTCAGAAATAATCCCTAATGACATATGCCTCAAATTCTCAACTCCTTGAGAATATGTGTCATCATCTATTAATTTCTTGAATGATTCATGGACACATACAAACATGAATGAAAAATAAATTATCCAATCTTATTTATTAATAAGTGTCAAATTACAAATTTGTGCCCAGATTACAAATATACGTCAGCCACGTTGGCTTCTAGGGCATACTTCTAACAATCTCCCACTTGCACTAAAGCCAATCAGACATGTATTTAAGTCCCATTTTCTCAAGTTGGACTTCTAATTTCTTCTGACTCAGCTGCTTAGTGAATGGGTCCGCCACGTTATCAGTGGAGTCTACTCTCTGTACTCTACATATTTCTTTCGAGGTAGTCGTGAATTAGATGAAATCGCCGCTCTATGTGCTTGGACTTCTGGTGAGACCTCGGCTCCTTAGCCAGTGCTATGGCGCTGTTGTTATTGCAGAAAAGGATTACGACATCTGATGATATGATTTCTAGCTCTCTGATAAACTTTTTGTACCAGAATGCTTCTTCGTAGCATCCGATGCAGCAATGTACTCTGCTTCCCATGGTAGAATCTGCAATAATCGGTTGCTTGGAACTCTTCCAATTTATCGATCCTCCATTGCATAAGAATACATATTCTGATATACACTTTCTATCATCAGGGTCAGTCATGAAGTCTGAATCAGCATATCCTTCTACCTTTAATTCTGTGCCTCCCCCAAAGACCAAAAACATATCCTTAGTCCTTCTCAAGTACTTAAGGATATTTTTTCACAGCTATCCAGTGCTTCTCGTCTGAATTTGACTGATATTGCTCGTGACACTCACAGGATGTGCTATATCAAGTTGAGTACATAGCATGGCATACATGAGGCTCCCTATTGCTGATGCATAAGGAATCCTACTCATGCGCTAAATCTCTTCAGATGTTTTAGGGCACATCTTTTTAGAGAGATTTATCCCATGCCTTAAGGGTAACAATCCCTCTTAAAGTTTCCATGCTGAACCCTTCAGCACTTCCTCTATATACATTTTCTGTGATAGGCCAAGCATCCTCTTAGATCTATCTTTATGGACCTTAATCTCCAAATATAAGATGCTTCACCTAGGTCTTTCATGAAGAACTTCTTAGACAACCATAACTTGACCGATGTGAGCATGGGAATATCATTTCCTAATCAGGAGTATATCATCCACATATAATACGAGGAATACTATAGCCTCGTACTGACCTTTTTGTACATACATGGTTCCTCTTCGTTCTTAATGAAATCAAACAATTTGATCACATCATCAAAACGAGTGTTCCAACTCCGAGATGCTTGCTTTAGTCCATAAATGGATCTTTGCAGCTTGCAGACCTTGTGATCACCATCACTGGAAGTGAAATCCTGAGGCTGTTTCCATATAGATATCTTCCTCAAGATATCCATTAAGAAATACAGTTTTCACATCCATCTGCCATATCTCATATCATGATAAGCTGCAATGGCAAGCAACGTTCAATGGACTTCAGCATGGCTACCGGTGAAAAGGTATCCTGATAGTCAATGCCTTCGTGCTGACTATAACCTTTTGCCACCAAACCTTGCCTTATAGGTCTCTACCTTGCCATCCGAACCCATTTCCCTTTTGTAGATCCATTTACACCCAATAGGTACTATACCTTCAGGCGGATCTACTAAGATCCATACCTAGTTGGAATGCATGGAGTCTATTTCTGACTTCATCGCATCCATCCATTTTTCGGAGTCGATGTCTAACATCGCTTCGTTGTAGGTCTTGAGATCATCACTATGATCTCTTTCTCCCCATGAGGAACTCTTCCTCTATTTCCTCTGTAAGCATACCTAAGTATCTTTCAGGAGGATGGGAGATCCTACTGGATCTACGAAGTGGACGAGGTTCTTCATTTATTGGCTCAATGTGAATAGGTTCACTAGGCTCAATTGCTCATTGCTCTTTAGAGACTTTCTCTTCGAGCACAATTTTTCTCCCACTGCCTCTATCAAGGATAAACTATTTTTTCAAGAAGACGGCATGTCGGCTCACAAACACTTTGTGATCCTCTAGGATGTAAAAATTATATCCTAACGACTCTTTAGGATATCCAATGAAATGAGCACCAATTGTCCTAGTCTCTAACTTGTCTGCCTGTTGTTGCTTGACTTGGGTCGGACATCCCCAAATCTTGAGATAACTAAGACTTGGTTTCTTACCATGCCATATCTCATACGGTGTGGTAGGAACGGACTTAGAGAAAACTCTATTCAATATGTAGATAGCTGTAAGTAGGGGCATCTCCCCACAAAAATAAGGGTAAGTCAGTGAAGCTCATCATGGACCTGACCATATCCAATAGAGTCTGATTCCTCCTTTCTGACACTCCGTTGAGTTGGGGTGTTCCAGGAGGTGTCCATTGTTAACTATACCATTTGTTTGAGATAATCGCAAAACTCTCCACTAAGATATTCTCCTCCTCAATCTGATCGAAAAACCTTAATGAGTTTTTCTGTCTATTTTTCTACTTCAAATCTGAATTCTTGAACCTTTCAAATGCTTCAGATTTATGTTTCATAAGATAGACATAACCATACCGTGAGAATCATCGGTAAAAGTAATAAAGTAGAAAAATTGATCCCTAGCCTACACATCGAATGGTGTGGAGTGATTGATCATAACCCTATTTGATTTTGATGAGCTCAAAGCATCTGAGTATATCTCTTGTTTACTAATGAATTCAATTGAGTGTTTCAGTGAAAATCTTGTCTAAAGTGTTTCTAGACTTGGCTCATAATATTTTGGATAAGTTAAGAAGTCAGTTTGAACCAAAGTCTGAGACTCGAGTCGACTCCAGAGTATTACGAGTCGACTCCAAGCGTATCAGAATCACTGGCACGGGCTCGAGTCGACTCCGGATCATTACGAGTCGACTCCGACTGAGAACAGACAGACGAACAGAAGGGCACAACTTAAAACCTGTCAGCGAGTCGACTCCTGAAGTGCGCGAGTCGACTCCGATGTTTACCGAGTCGACTCCAGAGTAGTATGAGTCGACTCCAAGGAGTTACAGACAGAAAAGTCAGAGAGCGAATTTCAACCCTGAGATTCGAGTCGACTCCTGTGGAACGCGAGTCGACTCCGATGGTTGGCAGGTCGACTCCAAGGACAGCGAGAGTCGACTCTCAGTGGTACACAAGGCAAAAGTCAAGAGAGGAGTTTTCGGACTCTGAGATTCGAGTCGACTCCCGCAATACACGAGTCGACTCCGAGACAGCGCGACCCCAAAAAGACAGAAGACAGATTTACTGTCTCTGAGAGCCGAGTCGACTCCCAGACAGCTCGAGTCGACCCCAAGGCAGCGCTACACCAAAAAGGCAGAAGGCCATGTTTCGGAAACTGAGAGCCGAGTCGACTCCAGAACAGTCCGAGTCGACTCCAAGACTGGACGAGCCAAAAGACAGAAGATCGGGAGTTCGGCTCTGAGCGCCGAGTCGACTCCCAGGATTGTCGAGTCGACTCGAGCGGACCAAGTTGAAAAGTTGATCTACGGATTTCATGGGAGGAGCCGACTCCGAAAATGCCAAGTCAGCTCCAGAAGTTGGCGAGTCGACTCCGGGTCAAGACGAGTCGACTCCCAGTCGAAGAGGCTACTTTAATTCAAATCCGGAACAGTTGCCGAGTCGACTCCAGAAAAGCATGAGTCGACTCCCGCTACAGCCGAGTCGACTCCTGATCGCGCGAGTCGACTCCGACCCCAACGGACACATTGTCAGGTTGTGCAGAGTGTGCAGAACGGGCAGAAAAAGGTGTCTAACGGCTAGTTTCCGTGGGGGATGGTTTAAATAGCCACAGAGGACTGTAGCAGGCAGAGAACTACTATTCCACTCAAAGAAATCAAGCATTCAATCTCTGCAACCTGGTTCTCAACGGAAAAGAAGGAAGAGCGCCATTAACTCCATCCAGCTACCTCTTCCCAGCATTTAAAGAAGTCTCCTCCTGCATTCAAGTCGATCAGACATTCAAGAGGAGACCCGAAGTTCAAGAAGCCCTACTCTACTCCAACTCAAACGTGTTTGAGGGCTTCTAACTTCTCTTTTGTTTATATTGTATTAATCTGCTTTTGAGAAGCTCTGTTTTTCTGTTACTCCTTTTATTTCCATCTTGTCTTGCTTGGTTCAATCGGGGGATTGAATCAAGAGTATTGAGGTTGGTTGGTGAGCCGAGGGTAAAACCAACGTGTAAGGGTTCGATTGTGATCCCGGAAAAACAATCGGGTTGGTTCTAGTCGGTGAGCCTGGGAAAACCGACCGAGTTCATTGTGAGCTCGTAAAACAACAAGTTTGGTTGTGAGCTTGTAAAACAACCGGCTGTAATCCAAGGGGTTATAGTGAATTCCCAAGTGAGACTTGGGGAGTGGACGTAGGAGCAAGGTTAGCTCCGAACCACTATAAAAGCCTTGTGTTTGTGATTGTTTGTCTCTTTCTTTTACTCTCATTTCATTCACAGCACATAGCAATTAATTAATCATCTTGGTAAAGCATTAATTAGTCATCCACAATGTTTTAATTGCAAAATTATTTTAAAACCCAATTCACCCCCCCCCCCCCCTCTTGGGTTGTCTATCTGGGCAACAAATGGGCCACACACATCAGTGTATACTATGGTAAGTATTTCAGTGGACCTCTTCCCATGTCCTACAAAGGATAATTTGGCCATTTTTTCTTAAGACAGGATTCACAAATCGGATATGACTCAGAAGTCAATGAACTCAAAAGTCCATGTTTCTCCAATTTGTTAATTCTGTCTACTCCTATATGACCAAGTCTGAGGTGCCAAAAATACTTTTGATTTATCTCATCTCTAGATCTTTTTGATCCTATGGTACTCATTGTATGCTCAGACACGTTCACAGATACATCCATATGGAAGTGATAGAGACCGTCAATCATAAAACCACGTCCAAACAGTTTATTTCGCAAATAAATAGAAATATAGTCTTTATTGAAATTGAATTCATAATGTTCCTATGCTAGACAAAATACAGAAATCAGATTTCTACTAGCACTAGGTACAAAATAACAATCTCTAAGTATCAAACTAAATCCTAACGGTAAATGCAAAGGGAATGTGCCCACAGCAACAGCAGCAACTCTTGCCCCATTGCCAACCCGTAGGGTTACCGCACCTTCCATAAGCCTTCTACTTTCCTTTAGACCCTGCATGGTAGTGCACAAGTGAACACTAAAACCAGAATCTATAATCCAACTGGAAATAAAAGAAACCATTAGATTAGTTTCAATAATGAGCATATTAGACATACCTTCAGAAGGCGTGTCACCCTTCTTGCTCTTTATGTTTTCCATGTAGATAGGACAGTTCCTCTTCCAATGGCCGTCTTCATTGCAATGGAAACATTTTCCTTTGGGTTCGGCCTTCTTCTTAGAAACTTCCTTCTTCGGCTTTTTCTCGGTCTTCTGCTTCTTCGCAGGCTTCTTCTTCTTTCCAGTAGATTTTTTTGGAAGTAGAAGCTAGCTTAGCAGCGAGAATTATGCCCTTGAACCTTTCAAGGCTCCCTCAGTTGTCACCAACATATTCAACAATTCAAGCTTGGTGCATTCAATTTTATTCATATGGTAATTTACAATAAACGGCCCATATGAAGATGGCAACGATTGTAGGATCAAATCCATTTGCAAATCCTTGTGCATGGTCATGCCAAGCTTCTCAAGCTCCTCAAGATCCTTGATCATGGTCAAACCATGTTCATGAACGGACTGCCCATCGTGCATCTTGGCTTTGAAGACCGCTTGGACACTTCAAACCTCGCTGCGCGACTCTGCTCACCATACAACTCTTGTAGGTGATCAAGTATGTCCTTAGCAGTCTTCATGCTCTCATGCTGGCATTACAATTCATTGGACATGGATGCCAAAATGTAGCACCTGACCTTATTGTCGTCATCCAACCATTTTGCATGCCTCTCACGCTGCTCATTAGTTGCACAGGCTGGTAACACCGGGAGTTCATGGTCAAGGACATAAGCTATCTTTTCACAACTCAAGACGATCTTCAAGTTGCAAGCCAATCTTTGTAGTTTGGTCCGATCAACCTATTGTTATCTAGGATTCGAACTATCGGGTTGGAAGCCATTGACATCTGCAGAGAGTAAAAATTTTAATTAAAAATTTGTATTTGATATTAATTTATTTTAGGAACTCTAAAAACAAAAATTGGATCAAATCCTTCGACTATTTTTTGAATCTTTCACACTTTCCTGGTAAAGATACGGAAATCTGCGACTTAGGGTTTCGAGTGGGGTGCTGCGGTCCCACCAATCTACATGTCACCTCGCCTAACAGTTATTGGAGACACATAGACGATGAGTGTACAACTCTTGTACAATGCTTCGTAAGCATATTGAGCTAACCTGATCTCCAAGTCATAAGTACCTCACCTAACAGTTATTGGATCCGTTCCTTGGTTAAGTCAGACCCATCGTATATCCGCGAAAATAAAGTTGTGATTGGGTCCTCACCTAACAGTTATTGGAGCCCAACCCCACCTTTACCCCACAACATCTCATGTTAATAGAGAGGTCCAATCCTCCAATGCAACTAACCCATTGTATCCAGCCGAGACTAATCAACGCCGGAAAGATCTTAGCAACTCTACTACGGTGGAAGACCAATCGACTTAATATTGGGTAATCAGATCTAGTGATTCCAACTTTGAGCTTTCCATAGGAGGTAATCGATCAATTGGCCAGGTAAGCAGGTGGGAGGCTTTCCTTACTTAGAGAGTAAGGTCCTAATTAAGTAACCACCTTTGAGCTTCCCTAGACACCAATTAGATCAATTAATCAAATATGGCTAGCTCAACATATCGTTCACGTCTCGATTGATTTAGGAAGGTTTTAGGTCTCTTGGGATTTACATCTAATATAACCATCTACCCCATACCAAATGTCATTCGATTTACATCATATGTAAATGTCACATTGGTTCAGGTTTACATCCTATGTAATTATGAAACCCTTTCATACATTATATGATTAATCTTATGTAAATGGCATAATTATTTCAGTTTATATCTTATGTAAATGTCTTATTGTTTAAGAATTTTATTTACATCTCATGCAAATAAATTTTGTTTAACTAATACATACATCTCATGCATACATTGTTTTGAACATAACCTTAAACAAGTATGAACATTATGATACCACATGCATCTCATGTATATTTTTCAAATCTGAAACTTTTAATCTATTATGCTTTCTCTGAATTTCAGATCATGCATTACTTGATTTCAAACATTGTAATCTAATTGCAATTCTAAAACAATTTGCAAGATCAAAGCAAATAAAATCTGCATGCTGAAAATTTCAGCAACCTGAAATTTCAGCACGCAGAAAATCCAGCAAGCATAATTCTTTAAAAATCAAATTAAAAACATGGTAATCAATACTTAAGTCCTAATCATGCTCCCTAGAACCATGGCTCTGATATCACTGCTGAGTTACGCCCCGTTCGATGCAACGTTCGTAGCGGAATTCGAACGGAACGTCGTTCATCATATGAACGCGACTCGGATCGTAGAATTCAAAAAATTTTCTGGATCCAAATCCAGAAGATATTTGAACTCATTAGGAAGGAAAGATTAGGATCTGAGGAGGGTTGATTAAGATTCATAAAACTGAAACAAAAATCAGAAGTTATTAATTTGAAGATCTCATCTTCAAAAATTATGCAGGTGTAGAATACTGCAGCCTGATGATCTTTCTAGGTTCCTGGTTAAGCTGCACATGTGTCCGGCCTCTTACAGGTATCCACACGAGGATCTAATCATCTAGATAAGTCTTACCAGAGTGTTAGCTCCTTGCAAAGACCTCTGATGACTATCAAATAGATTGAAAGAAATCTGCAACATACCTCCTTGAAGAAGAACCCTTTCTTCTTTGATCTTACTCGCAACGGAGGAAGAGGGAGGAACCTCTGCGTGTGGATCTTCCTGCCTTATGTCATGGAAGAAGAGGATGCAGAGGACCCCCTTACTACCGTGGAGAAGGAGAAAGAATGGGCTTGGGCGTGGAGGAAAGAACTCCTTCTTTCCTTGGCGAATTGATCTCTTCCTAGGTTCTTCTTCTTTCTTTCTTTCCAACACTCGGAAGAAGATGAACTTGATCTCCCTTGCTGCAGTGGGAAGAAGAGGGGAAGCCTCTTGCTGCCATGGAAAGGAGAAGAAAAGAGAAAGGGAGGCGTGGAGAGGAAGAGGAGAGAATAATTCATAATGTCGTCCTTGCTACCCTTTTATATATTGAGTTTAGGACTTCTCCTAATCTTATTAGGAGTATAGGACTATAACCCACTCTTGGATTAATGCCAAGTGTCCAATTCTTGTGCTCATAGATGCATGACATGTGTCCACTTAATCAACTAATTAATTTTCTAATCACATTAGGATTCCTAATCTCATTAGAAGAATTAATTGATTTGGGAGCATACTGTTGGGAACCCGCCCATGCCGCTGATATTTCAAAAAAAATTCAGATGGCAGCGGAATCGGCATGTGCGGGATCGACGTTCATCTCATGAACGTTGTTTCATGAACCGTTCGTAGATGGATAAGAATTAAAAACTTTTAATCTAATTAGAAGATCAGATCTTCACCTTGTGCGGGTAGATGATCACCGCAAACTGATGATCGTGGTTTTTGGATGAAGGTTCGCTTGAAGCCGTTCAAATGCCCGGCCTCTACGGGTATCCACACGAAGCAGGATCCGATCCAAGCTCTCTATCTCACCGGGGTGCTAGCTCCCTTGCAGAGATAACTTTTGATGGCTGATCTCCTCTCTTTCTTTCAACTCTTGAATGTGCTTGAGAGGAGGAAGAAGAAGGATGAAGAAGAGGAAGAGGAACGAAGCCCCTGCAACC
This sequence comes from Phoenix dactylifera, assembly GCF_009389715.1. Lineage (NCBI taxonomy): Eukaryota > Viridiplantae > Streptophyta > Magnoliopsida > Arecales > Arecaceae > Phoenix > Phoenix dactylifera. Next base: position 26,348 of record NW_024069421.1, read on the forward strand.
TTTCTTTTCTTCCCTGCGTTGGAAGAAGGAAGGGAAGAGGATGAGGCCGCCAACACCTTGGACTCCCTCTCCCTTGCTTGCGGCTGAAGACCAAGAGGAACAAAGGGCCACGGCACAAGGAGGAGAAAAGAGGAATAATACTTAGGGTTTGGCCTTTTGGTCCTTATAAAGTCATATGAAGCTCCTACCTTTTAGGAGCTTCATTATATTCCCTTTTAAGAACCAAGAGGAGGGGCGCACGCCCCTCTTCTTTTCTCTTGGATTTCGGCCAAGCCCTCTTCCTAACCCCTCATCATGCACGCCCCCACTTGATCTAATCAAGTAGGGCGTGGGTCCTAACTCAAGGTGATTCAATCCTCTTCCAAAGAGGATTGGGTGCACTTGTTTCCCTTCAAATCCTAATCCAATTAGGATTCGTTTGAATCATGACTTAATTGAACATTCAATCCCAATCAAATTAGGAGTCATCATTATTCATTAGATTAATAATTAATTAGGACTTAAGAAGTCCTAATCCAATTAGGACTTATTTAATTTTAGTCCTAATCCAATTAGGACTCTAATTTGAATTCAAAGTCCTAATCTGATTAGGACTCTAGGAATCCTACTCCAAGTAGGAACCCAATTTTAATTCAAAAATCCTAATCTCATTAGGATTGTAGGAATCCTATTCCAAGTAGGAATCCCAGTCCTACTCCAACTAGGATTTCCAGTCCTAATCTAATTAGGACTCTAGGAATCCTACTCGAAGTAGGACTCTTGTTTCAAGTCCAATTAATTAATTCCCTTTGTTCCTTCTTCAACTGAATATCAATCGAATTGATTACTTGTGATTCCTAATCACGATTCAACCATCGGATCGGTCAATACTTCTAGTGTGTGTGACCCCATAGGTTCTACTCTGACTGGTAGTGAGATATATTATGATCTCTATCATAATATCATTGAAAACTCCTTTCAATGGATTGGAACGATTCCAACTCTACTCATTAGGGTTTATTGATCATCGAGATAATCCCTGTGAGTCCCACCATCCACCAGTGACACCTAGCAGCATGTAGTGGCTACCCAGCAGAATGGAATGATGAACCTCTAGGTGCAGTTATCATGTGATACAGTCCTACTATCGTGGATCCCTACAGGACGGAGGTCATGGACAACTCGTCAAACCCCATCATCTGTCATATGTGAAGATTTATTTGACTTAAGTTCGAGAGTGGAAAACTCTTTTCCACTGTGCATACTGCCCCGACCGAGGTCTTACGAACTCAGTCTTATAAATCACATAGGATCTCTCCTTATCTATCAAGGTCGATAGATTCCTTATAGGTGCATACCCTACTCCTACAGTGAACTTACTGCAGCCAATCTACACTGCATGGACCCATATGGCTAGAGACCATGTTTATGTGCAGTCAAACTACAATAACCTCACTGTGAGTAGACGAAGCACCGCAGGTCAAAGGACCAGTCACACTACTGCAACATCAAGCAAGTCACTGACGAGTGGATAGACATCCAAGTGACTTCTTGTCTTGGTCACGCTCAGTACCCTTGTTCTCTAACAAGCACCTGTACTATCACTTCAGTGTCCCTACACTGTGGACTCAAGTCTCGTCCATCCAGAAGGAAAGTGATCTGTGCACTGATCGGATCGATCACCGTCCTCGTGATGATCCATTGATCAGGAGCATTTAGAAATTAAATCCACCAATGATACATGGCTCAACATTCTCAACTCTTGAGAATATGTATCATCATCTTATTAATTTTTTGGACGATTCATAGACACATAAATAATATGAATGAAAAGATGCCTTTTATTTATTCAATAATAAATAGTCAAGTACAAATTATATCCCCTAGAATTAACAATGTGTCAGCCAGATTGGCTTCTAGGGCATACATCTAACAATCTCCCCACTTGCACTAAAGCCAATCAGTCATATATCTAAGCCCCATCTTCTCAAGGGTGGGCTTCAGTCTTTTGCTGACTTAGCTGCTTAGTGAACGGGTCTGCCACGTTATCCGCGGAGGTCTACTCTCTGCACTCGTACATATTTCTTCTCAATATAGTCGGCGTATGAGATGGAAGCGCCGCTCTATGTGCTTGGACTTCTGATGAGACCTTGGCTCCATAGCTAGTGCTACGGTGCCAATGTTATCGCAGTAAAGTGTTATGGCATCTAATGAATATTACACTTAACTCTGCAATTAACTTTTAACCAGAAGGTTTCCACTGCACCCTTAGATACGGCTTAACATTCAGCTTCTAAGGTAGAATCTATAATGATCGGTTGTTTGGAACTCTTCCAATTTACTGAACCACCATTGCACGTATTCGGATGTAGACTTTCTATCATCAATATGTGTGCATCCTTCTACCTTCAACTCTGATGATCCTCCAAAAACCAAGAATAAATCTTTAGTTCTTCTCAAGTACTTAAGAATATTCTTCACAGCTGTCCAGTGTTCTTCACCTGGATTCGACTGATATCTGCTTGTGACACTCACAGCAAGAGCTATATCAGGTCGTGTACATAGCATGGCATACATGAGGCTCCCTATTGCCGATGCATAGGGTATCTTGCTCATGCGTTGAATCTCTTCAGATGTGTTGGGGCACATCTTCTTGGAGAGATGAATTCCATGCCTTAGGGGTAAGAGACCCCTCTTGGAGTTTTCCATGCTGAACCTCTTCAGCACCTCCTCTATGTACATCTTCTGTGAAAGGCCAAGCATCCTTTTAGATCTATCTCTATAGACCTTTATTCCCAAAATATAGGATGCTTCCCCAAGGTCTTTCATGGAGAATTCCTTTGACAACCAGACCTTGACCGAGGTTAGCATGGGAATATCATTCCCTATCAGTAGGATGTCGTCCACGTACAGTACGAGAAATACGACAGCGCTCCCACTAACCTTTTGTAAACACAAGGTTCCTCTTCGTTTTTGATGAAATCAAACGTTTTGATTACATCATCGAAACGAGTGTTCCAACTCCGAGATGCTTGCTTTAGTCCATAGATGGACCTTTGCAGCTTGCAGACCTTGTGATCTCCATCACTGGAAGTGAAACCCAAAGGCTGTTCCATATAGATATCTTCATCAAGATATCCATTCAGAAAAGCAGTTTTCACATCCATCTGCCAGATTCATAATCATGAAATGCTGCAATGGCAAGCAATGTTCGGATGGATTTTAGCATGGCTATAGGTGAAAAGGTCTCCTGATAGTCAATGCCTTCGCGCTGACTATACCCTTTCGCCACTAGCCTTGCCTTATAGGTCTCTACCTCTCCATCCGAACCTATCTTCCTTTTGTAGATCCATTTGCATCCAATAGGTACAATACCTTCTGGTGGGTCTACTAAGATCCAGACTTGGTTGGAATGCATGGAGTCTAACTCTGACTTCATAGCTTCCAACCATTTCTCAGAATCGATATCAGATATCGCCTCGTTGTAGGTTTTGGGATCCTGTATGTGATCCCTATCTCCCACTAGGAACATTTCCTCGGTATCCTCTTCTAGTATACCTAAGTATCTATCGGAAGGATGGGAGACCCTACTAGATCTACGAGGTGGTCGAGAGACATCGTGTACTGGCTCTGAACGAATGGGTTCAATAGGATCCATGACTCGTTGCTTTTCAGAGACTTTCTCTTCAAGCTCAATTTCCTCCCACTGCCTCTATCAAGGATAAACTGGGTTGTTCCCAGAGAAGATGGCGTGACGGCCGCACACAACACATTGTGATGCCTCTGAGAGCGTAAAAATTGTATTCCTAATGACTTGCTTTAAGGATATCCCTATACAAACGCAGCACTTTCCTGGTTCCAAGCCTATAACTTGTCTGCCTGTCAGTCTCTTTGACGTGGGCCGGTACCATTCCCAAATCTCTTGAGATGACCAAAGACTTGCGTTTTTTACCATGCCATATCTCATACGGTGTGGTAGGAACTGATTTAGAGGGAACTCTATTCAATAAATAAATTGCTGTGAGTAAGGCACTCCCCAAAGGAACATAGGTAAATCAGTGAAGCTCATCATGGACCTGACCATATCCAATAGGGTCCGATTCCTCCTCCTGAACACCGACCGTTGAGTTGAGGTGTAACCGGAGGTGTCCACTGTGAGACTAATGCCATTTTTCTTGAGATAGTCCCGGAAATTCCCCACTAAGGTATTCTCCTCCTCGATATGATCGAAGAGCCTTAAGAGGTTTTTTAGGTTTGTTTTTCTACTTCATTCTTGAACTCTTTGAACTTTTCAAAAGATTCAGACTTGTGTTTCATAAGATACACATACCCATACCGTGAATAATCATCGGTAAAGGTAATGAAGTACGAATAACGTCCCCTGGCTAGCACATCGAATGGGCCACATACATCTGTATGTACTAGGGTAAGTATTTCAGTGGTCCTCTCCCCTTGTCCTACAAAGGGCAATCTAGCCATTTTTCCTTGAAGACAGGACTCGCAAACTGGATATGACTCGGAAGTCAATGAGCCGAGAAGCCCATCTTTATCCATTTTGTTCATCCTATCCTCTCCAATATGGCCAAGTCTGAGGTGCCACAAATATTTTTGGTTTATCTCATCTCTGGATCTTTTGGATCCTTTGGCACTCACTTTTTTGCTCGGTAACATTCACAGATACATCCATATGTAAATAATAGAGACTGTCAATCATAAAACCACGTGCAACTATTTTATTTCTGAAATAAATAGAACAGCAATCCTTTGTCAAAAGTAAAAAAATGAACCTTCCTGTGCTAGACATGAAAACAGAAAATCAAAATTCTGCTAAGCAGCAGGTAACATAATAGGCAGTCCTCTAGGTAATAAACTAAAACCAGACGGTAGTCCGGCATATGGTAGATGCCCACAGCCACAGCAGCAACTTTTGCCCCGCGTTGCCAAATCCGAAGGGTTACCGCACCTCCGCCATGCCTTCTACTTTCCTTTTAGACCCTGCATGGTAGTGCCAATAGATAGCACTAAAACCAGAATCTATATACCCAACTAGAATAGAAGAAACGCGTTTAGATTAGTTTCAAATTATGAGCAAAGTCTTACCTTATGAACGGTGTGTCACCTTTCTTCGTTCTTTCAGGCCTCGGAGGTATGAAGGACAGTTTCTCCTTCCAGTGGCCTTCGACATTGCAGTGGAAACATTTTTCCTTTGTCGTTAGCCATTTTTCTTTTGAACTTCCTTCTTTGGCTTTTTGTCTTTCTTCTGCTTCTTAGCAGGCTTCTTTTTCTTCCAAGTAGACTTTCTCTTGGAACCAGAAGTCAACTCAGCAGTAAGGCCATTGCCCCATCTGAAACCTTTCAAGGCTCCCTCAGCAGTTACCAACATGTTATCAGTTCAGTCTTAGTGCATTCAATTTTATTCATGTGGTAGTTTACTATAAACTGACAAATGAATCAGGAAATGACTGTAGGATCAAATCCACTGTCATTCCTTGTGCATGTTCATTCCGAGCTTCTCAGCTCCTCTAGGTCCTTGATCATAGTCAAACCGGGATGATGGACAGACTGCCCTTCGCGCATCTTTGTCCTTGAAGAGCCTTTGGACAGACTTCAAAACGAGCTGTGCGACTCTGCTCACCATACAACTCTTGCAGGTGTGCCAGTATGTCCTAGCAGTCTTCATATTTTCATGCTGGCATTGGAGTTCATTTGACATGGATGCCATCATATAGCATTTAACTCTAATATCATCATCATACCATTTTTGATGCATCTGACGCTGAACATCATAGGACGTGTTGGTAGTGTGGGGCTATCTGAATCGAGTATGTACGCCTATTTTCTCACAGTCCAAAATAATTTTGAGGTTTCTAAGCCAGTCCTTGTAATTGGTTCCGGTCAGTCGGTTGGTCTCAAGAATACGGGTCAAAGGGTTTGAAGCTGACAATTGTATCGCAGAGAGTAAAGATTCTAGTTAGACTTTGTACTTGATCCTAATCTGTTCTAAGGTCTTTAGAACAATGTAACTCCCACTATTTTCTCGAATCCCTCACACTCCCCTGGTAGGAAAACGGAAATCCCACATGACTAGGGTTTTCAGTGGGTACTTGCGATCCCACCAATTTACATGCCACCTCACCTAACAGTTATGGTGACACTATATTGATGAATGTACAACTCTTGTACAATGCTTCTCAAGCATGTTGCAGTGTAAACTTGGTCTCTAAGCCATGAAAGCCTCACCTAACAGTTATTGGTCCCATTTCTTAGTTAAGTCAATACCCACCGTAATAACCGTAGGAATAAAGTCGTCATTGGGTCCTCACCTAACAGTTATTGGTGCCCAACCCCACCTTTACCCTACACATCTCTGTCTATGAGAGGTCCAGCCCCCCGATGCAACTTGACCACTGTGTCCAGCCGAGACAAATCAAACATCAGGAAAGACCTTAGCAGCTCTTACTACAGTGGAAGACCTATTTGACTTAATCATTGGTTAATCAGGTCTTAGTGTTTGCAACTTAAGCTCTTCATAAGAGGTATCGAAACAATTGGCCAGGTAAGCAGGTGGGAGGCTCCCCCTTACTCAGAGAGTAAGGTCCTATTAAGTAACCACCTTTCATGCTTTTCCTAGACACCAATTAGTCAATTAATCTAATATGACTTGCTCATGTCGGGTTCACTCTCGACTTGATTGAGGAGTGTTTTAGTTTAGGTCTCAATTGGGTTTGCTACAATCACATGTAAACCTATCTACCCGACTCTCATTCACATCACATGCAAACGGCACATTGCAGGCAGTTAATAACGCAGCAATAATTAAAGCTAAACTTTAATAGGTGATGATCATGGATTCTAGTTAGGTCGTATTACAGCACATGCACGTCAATCGATCAACCGGTCTTCAACTCTTGAATTGGTTCCAAGCCTCCTTGATTCGATCCTTGACCAACTCTTGATCCAATCGCCATCAACCGCTTAGACCCCTGGCTCATACTCATGCAATCATCTTCGACTTGATCGTTGACGTACATCACATCACAGAAATACAACCAGATATAAAAATAAAAATAAAAATAAATTACATCTCCCTTTTAGGAGGCACGCAGGCCTCTCAAAACATTAAATAAGATGCATGCAAGCATCTGAAAAATTACATGACATGCAGATCACAATCGCAGGTCATTACATTTGAATACCAAAGAGTTTTGAATCCTATAATCATCACCATATGCAACAATATAATTTTCAGATCTGAAACTAAACTGATTTTATCATGACATAGGTTGCCTGATATGCTAATCATGATTCTAAACTTTGTAATCTCATTAACATGCAATTAGAATCATCAATCTTATCACATAAAAATCAGCATGCAAAAAATCAGCACCCTGAAAAATCTACATGCAGAAAATTTTCAGCATGCATGATCATTTAATTTTCAGATCTAATAAGCCTTTAGATAATTAATTCTTACCTTAATCTACGAAGCCTAGGCTCTGATACCACTATTGGGAACCCGCCCATGGCCGCTGATATTTCAAAAAAATTCAGATGGCAAGCGGAATCGGCATGTGCGGGATCGACGTTCATCCTCATGAACGTTGTTTCATGAACCGTTTCGTAGATTGGGTAAGAATTAAAAAACTTTTAATCTAATTAGAAGACCAGATCTTCACCTTGTGTGGGTAGATGATCACCGCAAACTGATGATCGTGGTTTTTGGATGAAGGTTCGCTTGAAGCCGTTCAAATGCCCGGCCTCTACGGGTATCCACACGAAGCAAGGATCCGATCCAAGCTCTCTATCTCACCGGGGTGCTAGCTCCCTTGCAGAGAATAACTTTTGATGGCTGATCTCCTCTCTTTCTTTCAACTCTTGAATGTGCTTGAGAGGAGGAAGAGAAGGATGAAGAAGAGGAAGAGGAACGAAGCCCTGCAGCCTTTCTTTTCTTCCCTGCGTGGAAGAAGGAAGGGAAGAGGATGAGGCCCGCCAACACCTTGGACTCCCTCTCCCTTGCTTGCGGCTGAAGACCAAGAGGAACAAAGGGCCACGGCACAAGGAGAGAAAAGAGGAATAATACTTAGGGTTTGGCCCTTTTGGTCCTTATAAAGTCATATGAAGCTCCTACCTTTTAGGAGCTTCAATTATATTCCCTTTTAAGAACCAAGAGGAGGGCGCACGCCCCTCTTCTTTCTCTCTTGGATTTCGGCAAGCCCTCTTCCTAACCCCCTCACACGCACGCCCCACTGATCTAATCAAGTAGGGCGTGGGTCCTAACTCCAAGGTGATTCAATCCTCTTCCAAAAGAGGATTGGGTGCACTGTTTCCCTTCAAATCCTAATCAATTAGGATTCGTTTGAATCATGACTTAATTGAACCATTCAATCCCAATCAAATTAGGAGTCATCATTATTCATTAGATTAATAATTAATTAGGACTTAAGAAGTCCTAATCCAATTAGGACTTATTTAATTTTAGTCCTAATCCAATTAGGACTCTAATTTGACCTCCAAAGTCCCTAAATCTGATTAAGGACTCTAGGAATCCTAACTCCAAGTAGGAATCCAATTTTAATTCAAAAATCCTAATCTCATTAGGAATTGTAGGAATCCTTATTCCAAGTAGGAATCCCAGTCCTACTCCAACTAGATTTCCCAGTCCTAATCCAATTAGGACTCTAGGAATCCTAACTCGAAGTAGGACTCTTGTTTCAAGTCCAATTAATTAATTTCCCTTTGTTCCTTCTTCAACTGAATATCAATCGAATTGATTACATCTTGTGAATTCCTAATCACGGTTCAACCATCGATCGGTCAATACTTCTAGTGTGTGTGACCCCCATAGGTTCTACTCTGACTGGTAGTGAGATATATTATGATCTCTATCAAATATATCATTGAAAACTCTTTCAATGGGATTGGAACGATTCCAACTCTAACTCATTAGGGTTTATTGATCATCGAGATAATCCCTGTGAGTCCCACCATCCACCAGTGACACCTAGCAGCATGTAGTATGGCTACCCAGCCAGAATGGAATGATGAACCTCTAGGTGCAGTTATCATGTGTACAGTCCTACTATCGTGGATCCTACAGGACGGAGGTCATGGACAACTCGTCAAACCCCCATCGTCTGTTCATATGTGAAGATTTATTTGACTTAAGTTCGAGAGTGGAAAACTCTTTTTCCACTGTGCTACTGCCCGGCCGAGGTCTTACGAACTCAGTCTTATAAATCACATAGGATCTCTCCTTATCTAATCAAGGTCGATAGATTCCTTATAGTGCATACCCTACTCCTACAGTGAACTTACTGCAGCCAATCAAAACCTGCATGGACCCATATGGCTAGAGACCATATTGGTGTGCAGTCAAACACAATAACCTCACTGTGAGTAGCCGAGCACCGCAGGTCAAAGGACCAGTCACACTACTGCACAATCAAGCAAGTCACTGACGAGTGGATAGACATCCAAGTGACTTCTTGTCTTGGTCACGCTCAGTACCCTTGTTCTCTAACAAGCACCTGCACTATCACTCAGTGTCCCTACACTGTGGACTCAAGTCTCGTCCATCCAGAAGGAAAGTGATCTGTGCACTGATCGGATCGATCACCGTCCTCGTGATGATCCATTGATCAGGAGCAATTTAAAATTAATCACCAATGATACATGGCTCAAATTCTCAACTCTTGAGAATATGTATCATCATCTTATTAATTTCTTGGACGATTCATAGACACATAAATAATATGAATGAAAAGATGCCTTTTATTTATTCATAATAAATAGTCAAGTACAAAATTATATCCCTAGAATTAACAATGTGTCAGCCAGATTGGCTTCTAGGGCATACATCTAACACATACATCTTACGATGCCATGTGAACTTTAAAGTCCGCATAGTGTGAACATGATTTAAGTCATATTCATCCTACGACGACATGTGGTCTTTAAAATCTGCACAAACCTTGGTTTAATCAAATTGACCCAATCATGAACCCAAATCAATTTGGGTCGAACCCAATTTGATTTGGCTCATTAAATCAGTCCAATTGCAATCCAATTGCAATCAATTCCACTTAATTCTTCTTCATTAACTCACTAACACTTAGTGGGTTAATTCAATCACCAATCATATTGATGATTGATTTCTATTGTGATTCCAAATCACAATTATGATAGTCTGACTAATTAAATCCTCTATGTGTGTGACCCCGTAGGTTCTATTCTGACTGGTAGTGAGACATATTGAGATCTCCATCTCAATATCACTGAAACTCCTTTCAGTGGACTGAAACGATTTCAGTTCTACTCTCAGGGTTCACTGATCACCAAGTGAATGCCTTCGAATCTCACAATCCACTAGTGACACCTAGCAGTATGTGGTAGCAACCCAGCAGAATGGAATGTTTGAATCTCTAGGTGCAGTTAGCGTATGATACGGTTTCTCTATTATGGATCCCGACGTGACGGAGGTTATGGATATCTCGTCAAACCCCATCGTCCGTCATATGTCAAATTTATACGACTTCCAGTTCGAGATATGGAAAACTCTTTTTTCAAAATACCTGGCCAGAAATTTATCGAACTCAGTCTCATAAATCACATAGGATCACTTCTAATATATCAAGGTTGATAGATCCCATCTAGATGCAACCCTATTCCAAAATGAACCTACTGTAGCCAATCTGCACTACAAGAACCCGAATGGCTAGGGCCCAAGTTCACATGCTCGTGAAACTACGGCAACCTCACAGTGAATAGTTGAGGCATCGTAGGTCAAAGGACTAGTCATACAACTGCAGCATAAGTAGTCACTGACGAGTGAATAGACATCCATGTGACTACTATCTTTGGTCACGCTCAGTACCTTGTTCTCTAATAAGTACTCGCATAATCACTCCAGTGTCTCTACACCGTGGACTCGAGACTCGTCCATCTGACTAAGTGATCTGTGCACTAATCTCAGTGGATCGATCACCCTCAAATGTAAGGTTTGCCCTCTACTATCATTCTCCTAAGGGTAGGGTTTTGGCTTCTAGGATTTTGGATTGATCACTGGTTCGGTTCTTGCAGAAGAAGGAGAATTTAGATGAGGCGCCTGTGGATAAGCAAAGGAAGATTGGAGTAGGGAGGATGGTGTGCTCGGCAACCAACCCGCATGCGCGGCAGGTGCTGTCGACTGTCAATGCTGGTCCGAATCCTGGTGGGCATGGTGATCATGGGGCCGGCGCCGCTCCGAGATCTAATGGTGGGAGCAGTAGTGGTGGGGTTGAGTTCACATCTAGGGAGGATGTGGAGAGGCTTTTGGGTGAGAAGATGAAGGGGAAGAACAAGAATGATTACAAGATAATTGGTCTGAAATTTCCCATTTTGTTGAATTTTTGCCCATTTTAACTGATTTTGTGGGAATTTTATTTATATTATAGGGAAAGAGCGAGCAGATGATAGAGTACATAAAGAAACTCAGGACTTGTATCGATGGTTCATGCAGCTTGAAGATGGGTATTTGGCCGATCAGGAGAAACTCAGAAGTATGTTGGATTCTGAAGAGAAAAGGCATGCAGAGATTGGTAAATGTCACTTATGCCTTTTAATTCGGACTGCTAATTGTTCATTGATTGGTTGTTAAAAGAAATCTTTTTTGATTAGAAGTTTGAAGAACTAGGTGTTTGTAGTATTTATTTGGTCGGTTTTTATCTTCTGTAGAGGCTCAGATGAGGGCCAAGGTTGAAGAATTAAATGTAATTATCCAATACCTTCAGAGGCAGCATGCATCTTTGCTGGAAAGCTTCAGAAAGGAGGAAGCCAACAAATTGATAGTTCTTTTGAAAATTTCCAGTTCTTCTATTAATTGTTTGGCATGTTTCTGACGGCAGATTTGAAAAATGACAGGCTTTCGTTAAATCTTATGAGATGGAAAGAGAGGCAAGGATTGTAGTTGAAAATTTGCGGGCAAAATTGTCCGAAAGCTGGAAAAGGTCAATCAAGAGGCAAGACGTTTCAGCGATCAGGTAAGGGTGTTTGCTCGTAGACAGAGATTGTAAGGACCCCTATTAACCTTGCTTTCTTATATTATTTCAGCTGAAAATGATCCAAGAAACCAACAAGAGGTTGCTGGAATACAATACTAGCTTGCAGTAGTACAATAGCAATCTTCAAGCTGATGCTTTGAAAAATGGTAAGACTATGTCAAAGTTGAAGGAGAAGAATGCAATGATGGAAATCTTTAAGGGATCACACCAACTCTTAAGATTCAATTGGAGTCTTCTAGGGTGGGCTATCCCCAATTTGTTTTGGCTTTTAATTATGAATTAATGGTCACATGAGCGAGCGATGTTAACTTGGCTAGTAGTTGCAAATATTTGGCTTTCCTTTATTTTATAACTACTATTGCAAAAATCAGTTCTATGTAGTGCTTAATTGTTGCTGAGTGAAACCAAAGGATAAATATATTTAGAAGCACCTTCTAGTGATATTGGATGAAAGAATCCTTTCCATGGGTTCTGTTTTGAATAGGATAGACAGTCTTAGTTTATTTTCTAATAAATATTTTTTAAATTGCAGGTTTCTTGATTATGAGGTCAGTCACAAAACTGTTGCTATCATGCGCCAATTTTTCAATGGTCCTTGGTTGTCATGGTGGGAGGTCTCTGCACATGCTAAAGTTGGAATGCTTCATTATGATTGCTTTTGCCTTAGATGATATGTTTTTGCATTCCTAGGAGGAATGAAATCTCTGTTGATCTCTATGACATACTTTTGGACTTTGATTTTGATAGATTTAGGACATGTTGATGTCTATTTTGAATGATATTAACTTTTGCGTAATGTTGAATGCCTTTGCTATTAATGATATTATTATTAGTAGTAGTAGTATGAGCCAATCAATGTACCAAATGTACCAGGTTATTGGAATGTGATCAGTGACCAAATTTGGTTACTGAATTGTTTACCAAGTATTGTAACGAGCAGCCATAAATTTAGTGACCGAATTTTGGTTACTAAAAATTGATTTTGCTCAGTGAGTTGTGACAAATTAGTAACGGTAATCTTATTACTAGGTCAGTGACAGGATTAATGACAAATTTAGTGACAAAATTTGTGACCATGTCTGTGACGACTAAATCTGTCACTAAAAGTTGTGACAGATTAGTGACCAAACTTGTGACCAAGTTCTGTGACAAAATTAGTGACCAAGTTACCTTCGTCACTAACTCAGCGACTGGATAGTGACGGAAAATATGTAATTTCTTAAATATTTAATTTTTGGATTTGTAACGGCTTAGTGACAGCGGTTCTGTCATGGAGTTTAGTGACGGGAATCGCCGCCGTCACTAAGAATTTAGTGACGCGTGTTTTTGTAACCAATTTAGTGACGGAAGCTCCAGTCACAAATTCCGTATTAGTAACCGAAAACACAGTATCGTGACGGGAATCGCCGTTACTATACGTATGTTTTCTGGTAGTGGTCCCTCGTGATGGTTCCATCGATCAGGAGCATCAGAAATTAATCCCTAATGACACATGCCTCAAATTCTCAACTCCTTGAGAATATGTGTCATCATCTATTAATTTGTAGACGATTCATGGGCATATACAAATATGAATGAAAAACAAATTGCCCAAATCTTATTTATTAATAAGTTCAAATTACAAATTTGTGCCCCATATTACAAATATGTGTCAGCCACATTGGCTTCTAGGGCATACTTCTAACAAAAGCTTGATGACCTCGGCTCGAACTACATCCTTCATGACTGGATTAAGTCATCTTTGTGGCTCTCTAGAGATTTTTGCATCCTCTTCTAAATTGATCTTATGTTGGACCACAGAAGACTAATCCCCTTGATATCAGCTATAGACTTATTCCGAAGGATACTTAACAACTTTCTTCCTATTCCTTAGTCAGATTCGATGCACATTATAACAGGTAAGGTCTTGTTGTCTCCAAAAAATGGCATCTTCAGTTTTCGAGAAGGTCTTTAAGTTCTAACTGGGGAGGTTTGACATTGGATTGGTACTAGCTGAGATTTTGAAATAGGCAATGATTCAAACTTGGTAGCCCATCTGCTAGTATCCATCACAGGAATGGAATCTAAACAATGCATTCACCTCCTGACTGGATTCACAATCTTGACCGAAATTAGCCAACATCTTTCTAATGGATCAGCAATAACTCGACTCTTCAAAGAAACTGCTAATTATATTCTCAATCATGTGAATTTCTTCCAAATCGTCCCATCTCAGTTGACTGACTACTACTGTGAAAACACTGAGTTGACAGTCCATGTTCCCAAAGGCTAGAGTCATTATTCCATTTCGGCAACTGATCAACAGCATTTGAAGTGCCAAAAATGGTCTACCTAGGATCACCGGGATGTGACTTTCTAGATTTTTTTCTGGTTCATTTTCAAGGACTACAAAAATTCACAGGGTAGTAAAACTCATTAACTTTTACGATCACATCTCTACAATTCCTTTAAGGGTACTTTACTGTCATATCTGCTAAATGAAAAAGTGATGTTTGTGGGTTTTAATTTCCCAAACCCAATCCTGTGTAAACCGAATAGGGTAACCAGTTTACACTAGCTCTAAATCTAGAGGGCTCTCCGAATGATGATTTCTCCTTAAAACCTGGTGGAACCACCCTGATCTGAAATAGGTTCAGTCTCCTGTTGAGAAGTTCAGGTATATCTATTATTAGGATGATAATTGGGCTGAATGAGTTGGGAGTGGGTTTCTTAAAGGCACTATATGAATTTAGAGCATTTGCCTGCTCGGGTTTGATATGGGTAAACTAAGGACAGCACTCCACTAGATGCTCAGAACTGTTACACAAGATACATAAGCCTTGTGGCTCATGTTTCACTTTCATGATGAGATTTGACTCTTTGTGTGAGTTCGAATTAGTGGAAACAGTGAAAGCATCCAACTTTTTGCTCAGGTTGTTCATCCCATTCACCAGATTGGACATGACATTCTTGATTCTGGGTTTGTTTATTCTGTAGTACTTGGTTCTCTAGATTCTGATGACCCAAAGATTGATTTAAAGATTGATTTTTGATGATCACAAAACCTTGAGTATAAATACTAATGTTTGTGTTGCAAGAAGAAGATAATTTGTTTTGCAAGAACATAGCAGTTGGACAAAATACAAGAAGGCCTCAAAAAGCTCTCAAGAAAAGTTGGAAGAAACCACACTCATTGGCCCAAGTTTCAAGTTCAAAGAATTCAAGTTGGAGGAGCAAATTTAAAGAAAGATCAAAAGAATAGTCCTCGAGTCGACTCCTGGAAGTTTAGAGTCGACTCTGGCACTCTGGAGTTTCAAGGAACAGTGCTCGAGTCGACTCCGAGACTCTACGAGTCGACTCCGACTGAGAACAGGCAAAAAGACAGAGAGTTGTTTTTCAGCGCTACAGTGCTCGAGTCGACTCCAACTTCAGCGCTACAGTGCGGAGTCGACTCCCAGCTACAGTGCCGGCAGACTACTATTCACGAGTCGACTCCTGCTTCAGCCGAGTCGACTCCTGCTTCAGCCGAGTCGACTCCTGCTTCAGCCGAGTCGACTCTAGCACGCTGGAGGCATAACGGCTAGTTTTTTTCTTGACTCCAACGGCTCTATTTTTGTCTCTAACGGCTAGATTTTTGTTTCCACGCCATCTAAAGCTATAAAATCAAGAGGAGAGCTAGGGGAGAAGGCATGGAAGTGGGAGAGAACATTTAGGGAAGAGATTTCAAAGAGATTACAAGAGAAATCTCCCAAAAGCACAAAAGGGTCATTCAAAGTAAAAGAGAGAGAAGAAGAGCATTCAAGTGAATCCCAAAGCTTCCTCACCAACTGTGTGCTGCCTCGGTGATCCTCTACTTCATGCAAAATCAGAAGAGGGTCAAGTAAAGAAGAAGCCGAGTTCCTTCATCTACAAATTTGTTTGAGGGCTTCTTCTCTTTACTTTACTTAGTTATATTTGCTATATTTGCTTATTTAAGAAGCTTGTATTTGTTTTAAATTCTTGTTCTAATATCTTGTAACTTGATTCAATCAAGGGATTGAATCAAGGGGTTAAGGTTGTTGGTGAGCCAAAGGAAAAACCAACGTTGTAAGGTTGTGGTTGGTGAGCCTTTGGGAAAACCAACTGGGTTGATTGTGAACCCGGAAAACAATCGTTGTAAGGATGAGGTTGGTGAGCCTTTGAAAAAACCAACTGGGTTGGATTGTGAGCCCGTGAAAACAATCGATTGGTTCTAGTCGGTGAGCCTGTGAAAACCGACCGAGTTCGTTGTGATCTCGCAAAACAACAAGTTGGGTTGTGAGCTTGTAAAACAACCGACTGTAATCTGAGGGATTATAGTGAAATTTCTAAGAGGTCTTGGGAGTGGATGTAGGTGCTGGGGTGCACCGAACCACTATACATCTTTGTGTTTGTGATGCCTTATCTCTTGTATTTCATGCCTTACATTCATGCTTGATTGTGTAATATCTCTAGCTTTGTTTTCTATAGAGTTATAAGTGATTGTTTAGAATTTGCTTAGCTTCCACTCCATTCTTACCATACACATAGATTAAAATTGATCATACAACTATAAGTTAATTTTAGATCAATTGCACCCTAAAGCCATAGTATAATTGCTCTAGCTTAATTTTCCACTGCTTTACTTGTAATTGCCTAGAGCTTAAGTAAATAACATCTTATCATTCCGCTGCATTCTATTCAAAGTAAAAATTAGGGAACATAATTTTTAGAAAACCCAATTCATCCCCCCCTCTTGGGTTGTCACCTTGGGCAACAAGTGGTATCAGAGCAGGTGCTCTTGTATTAATTATAGTCTTAACCGACTAGAGCTAAAGATTATGACAACCCCACATAACATATTATTTGCCGAGGGACTTTCCATAAACAGACCTCCACTGTTTGATGGAACTACTATATTCAATGGAAAGCTAGAATGAAAATTTTTGTTCAAGCACAAAACTATAAAATATGGAATATCATATAAATGGCCATCACACACTCTCTCAAGCTGTTAATGAAAAGAACTAGCACAATTGAATGCTAATGCTATGAACATATTATATTGTGCTATTCATGAAACGAAATTTAATGAAATTTCTGCATGCTTATCTGCTAAGGAGATTTGGGATACTTTAAAAAATATTTATGATAAATCTCAGATTAGCTCACATATGCTTCAATTGCATACTAACAATGAGACTGCAGAATCTTCCACATTAGCCGAGTCGACTCTAGTTTGTCCCGAGTCGACTCCTGGAGAAGAGCAGTCTGAAAGGCAGAGACTCAGTCTTGAAGATCCTGTAAACGAGTCGACTCCAAGTATTTCAGAGTCGACTCCCAAGTTAGCC
Source organism: Phoenix dactylifera (assembly GCF_009389715.1). Taxonomy (NCBI): domain Eukaryota; kingdom Viridiplantae; phylum Streptophyta; class Magnoliopsida; order Arecales; family Arecaceae; genus Phoenix; species Phoenix dactylifera. The sequence continues at coordinate 43,692 of NW_024069421.1, forward strand.
TAGTCGACTCCAACAAGGCCCGAGTCGACTCCGAGGCAGAGCAGTTCAAAAGACAGAGAATCATCCTTCAGGCTTCTGAGGACGAGACGTCTCCCGAAGATCTCGAGTCGACTCTCAAGTCAGTCGAGTCGACTCCAAGTAAACCCGAGTCGACTCAAAAAAAAAAAACAACGGAAAAATTCAAAAGCTTCCTAAAGACAAAGAAGAAAAGAAAGCAAGAAGAAAGGAAGAAAGAGATAAAAAGAAAGAAAATCTTGACTAAAGAAGAGTCAAGCAAGAAATTGAAAGTTAGAAGCAACAATAAACTACAAGAGGTAACTAACTTATGTTTTATGGCACTGAGATAAAGTAGAATCTGAATCTAATTTTACACCAAATGAATTTCATGAAGAATATTCTTATGATGAACTATTAAATGCTTTTCATGATTTGTATGGTGAATGTAGAAAATTAGCTATCAAAAATAAAAATCTTAAAAAGCTAAATCTCAAAATCTCAAAAGAAAGAAATTCTATTGCTAAAATATATGACAAACTAAATTCTGAAAATAAAAGTTTAAGGTTAAATTCAGAACAATTGATTCAGAAAAATCAGAATTTAATTAAAGAAAATCAAAACTTAAGTGAAGAAATTAACCAATTGAAGTCTTTTATCAACAAATTTACTGTAAGTTCAGAAAGATTAAAAATGATGTTTGAAAGCCAACATGCTGATTTTGATAAATCAAAATTTGCTTAACTTTTTCACTTAGCAATGAATCCCTAAAGAAAAAGGTTATCAATTCACCAAGCAAACCATTAAATAAGATAACTTATTTCAAACATGAAAAGAATGGGCATAACAACTTTACCTATCGTTCTAACATAATTAAATAAAGCGGTAAAGTTATTACAATTAAACAAATTTGGGTTCCAAAAGGAACCATATGTCCTAACTCTCAAGGACCCAAGCAAGCTTGGGTACCCAAAATGAAAATATGAGGATGTAGACATAGGTGTGCAAGATCCCATGGAACAAATAGAACTTTCATACAAATGGGTGTTCTAGACACACGTCAAAAAATGAAATTTAAAATATACTTATGAAAGTAATTTTAAAAAAAATTAATAATAATAATAATTAAATCAGTAATCCTTGCATCTCATCATTATTTTTTGCTTTAGTATTTGATTAAAATATGAATTGCAAGTATTGATCAATTTTGTGATATAAAAATACTTTTGGAAATATAATCAAATCACTTCATTTTATAGTATGCTTTACTCACTATTGGATAAGTTGCTAAATGATTAATCAATTTATTAAGAATAACTCTATGAATTCTCTATATGCTTGATTGAGAAGTTTTTATCCATGGCATTATTGTTTATTGATCATAGATATGATAATGTGTACTTGGTATGCTTTTGAATATATGCACTATGAATACAAGATTAAAGAAACCATTTTGGCATATAAAATCAACTCATGATAGAATGTACTTAATCTCAAAAGACCTTGCCATTGGCTTACTTAATTATATTCTGAAAGGTCAAAGTTTGCTATGCATGTTAACTAAGAAAACAAACAAAAATTAATTTCAAATCTAAAGATGTTGTTTCCATCACTAAGTTTTCAAAGCTTACATTAGTTTTGTTCTTGACACTCAAATTGAAATATTTTCTACATTGGCACAAACTCACAAAAAGGGTTCAAATGAAAAGGTTTGTAACTATGAAAATAAAGAAGTATCATGGCATAGTTTTGAAAACCAATTTTGTATTAAGTTATGCACAGAAATAATATTGAATACAATTGTTTCAGAAACAAGAATACCATAAAGTAAAATAGGATTAATAGAATCCTTGAAGAAATGAAAAAGGCAATGTTGTATGATAGTCACCTGCTTAAATGACTTTTGTTAAAGCTATCATTACTACTTGTCATACATATGGTTTCTATTAGATCTATTTTTGATGAAAACTCCATTTGATCTTCTGAAAAAGAAAATGATCTATTGCATATCTTTCATATTTTTCAGTAGTATATGTTATGCTTGATATGGTCTTTTGAAAATAATGTCAAATTGATAAAGATATTTCTATTTTTGGATACCATTCATCAAGCAATGCATATAGAACATTTAATGAAAAGATTCTAGTTGTAGAAATATCAATTCATTTTATTTTTATGAGACTAATGA
>NW_024069422.1:0-42500 GCF_009389715.1 Phoenix dactylifera
CCAGAGGAGGAGCCCGACGCCTCAGCGTCGGCGCAGAAGCCCGTCGCCGGCGAGAACCACGGCGCCCCACGCCCTCGTTCTCCGCCCCGACGTTTCAACCGGTACACCCCTCTCCTGACTCCCCGGGCCCAGATCCTTATGGAGATCAAGGGGCGGGAGGACCTCCCGGCCCCGAGACAGATGAGGAAGATCCCTGGGAGAGGCCCTCCGGGCGTACTGTGAGTACCACCGAGACCACGGCCACGACACGAAGACTGCTTCCAGCTTCGGGACGAGATCGAGGCTCTCATCCGCCGGGGGCGTCTCGGTCGATATGTGACGACCGACGTCCCCCACGACCCGCGTCCGGCCGACCCGGCCCCTCCGGAGCCTCGGGAGCAGAATCGACCCGTTGCGGGCGTGATCCACACTATCACTGGGGGCTGCTCTCGGCCCGTGAGGAACGCAGGGGGCTCGGCGGAAGCATCAGGGTGGCCGTCGCGAAGAGGCGAGGGTCGGCAATGTAATCACTTTTTGTGATGAGGATGTAAAGGGGGTTCAGACCCCCACGATGACGCCATGGTGATCTCCCTCACTATGGCAAACTATGATGTAAGGCGTGTTCTTGTGGATAGTGGAAGCTCAGCTGATATTTGTTTTACGAGGCCTTCCAAAAGATGAGCTTGTCCAGACAATTGTTGCACAAATATCCACCCCCCTCATAGGATTCACCGGTGACGCTGTCCCGCGGAAGGCGTTGAGCTGCCTGTGACTGCGGGCGTCGCACCCGCAGAAGCCACGGTGCGACTCGGTTCTTGGTCGTCCGTGTTCCCTCGGCCTACAACGCTATCCTCGGACGACCCGGGCTGAACGCCCTTCGCGCGGTGGTCTCTACGTACCACTTGCTCATGCGGTTCCCCACGGCGGTCGGGATGGAGAGGTCCGAGGTGACCAACCGACCGCACGGCAATGTTTCCTAGCAACTCTCAAAGGGAAGAAGCCCGTGGAAGCCCTAAGCGTCGAGTCCCTTGATGCCAGAGACGAGGTGGCCTTGCGGCAGGGGAGCCGGCCGAGGGTGTGTCGAAGTTCCCCTCGAGGAAGGCCGCCCGGACCGGACGGTCCGGGTCGGCGCCAATCTCGACCCGGGAGCTCGGGCCCGGTTGGTGGAATTCCTCCGAGCCAATGCCGATGTATTTGCCTGGTCGGCGGCCGATGTACCTGGGATCGACCCGGAGGTCATTTCTCACGCCCTCAACGTCGACCCGACCCACCGACCAGTAAAGCAGAAGAAGAGACACTGTGCCCCGGATCGGATCCGGGTGGTCGACCAGGAGGTAGACAAACTCTTGGAGGCAGGATTCATAAGGGAGGTGAGCTACCCCGAGTGGCTGGCAAATGTCGTGTACTTGTCCGGAAGGCGAGCGGGAAGTGGAGGATGTGCGTCGACTACCGACCTGAACAAGGCGTGCCCAAGGATAGCTTTCCGCTTCCGCGGATAGACCAACTGGTCGACGCGACTTCCGGATATCAGCTGCTGTCTTTCATGGACGCCTTCTCCGGCTACAACCAGATAATGATGGCCCCACAGGACGAGGAGAAAACTGCCTTTATAACAGACCGGGGGCTGTACTGCTACAAGGTAATGCCCTTCGGTCTGAAGAATGCTGGCGCCACTTACCAGCGCCTCGTCAACAAAATCTTCAAAGAGCAAATCGGCCGGAACATGGAGGTGTACGTGGACGATATGCTGGTGAAGAGCCGCCATGCAGACCAGCACATCGCGGATCTGGAGGAGACTTTCGCCACCTTGCGGAAGTTTCGCATGAAGCTGAACCCAGCGAAGTGCGCCTTTGGCGCTTCGGCCGGGAGGTTCCTCGGTTTCATTGTCAACCAGCGGGGTATCGAAGCCAACCCGGACAAAATCAAGGCCATCCAAGTATGTCCCCTCCGACCAAAGTGAAGGAGGTTCAGGAGCTCGCTGGAAGGGTCGCCGCGCTCGGACGATTTGTGGCAAAATCGGCCGAACGCTGCCAACCATTCTTCAAGGTGTTAAAACGCCCGAAAGACTTCCTCTGGACGGCCGAATGTCAAGCAGCATTCGACCAGCTCAAGGAATTGGCGTCTCCTCCCCTGCTGTCCAAGCCGCAAGAAGGGGAGATGCTCTACCTCTATCTGGCGGTCTCCCCAACCGCGGTCAGTGCGGTGCTGGTTCGGGAGAGGCAAAGCTCCAGAAGCCCGTGTACTACATCAGCCGGGTCCTACGGGATGCCGAGACGCGGTATACGAAGGCTGAAAAGATCGCCTTCGCGCTGCTGACGCGACCAGGAGCTCCTATTTCCAGGCCCATTCTGTCACCCTCTTAACCGATCAACCGCTACGCAGATCCTCAGCAACCCCGAGAATGCGGGACGGCTGGTGAAGTGGGCAGTAGAACTGGTGAGTTCGACATCCGCTACCAGCCTCGACCCGCCATCAAGGCCCAGGTGCTCGCGGACTTCCTCGCTGAGTGCACGGTGCAGGAGGCGGAACCTAGACCGCCGGAAACGCCCAGCCTCGACCTCCCGATCTGGACGCTTCACATCGATGGGTCGTCGAACCCCGAGGGTGGAGGGGCCGGGCTGGTCCTTACCAGTCCTGATGGAGTGATAGCCGAGTATGCCTTGAGGTTTGGATTTCCAGTGACCAACAACGAGGCGGAGTACGAGGCCCTAGTCACGGGACTCAAACTCACCAAGGAGCTCGGCATCCGGCGTTTGAAGGTCTTCACCGACTCCCAGCTGGGTCGGGCAGGTCCGTGGGGAGTTCGAGGCCCGGAGCCCGACCATGCAGAACTACGTCCGGAGGTGAAGCACTCATTCCCGACCTCGGGCAGTGTTGACATTCAGCAGGTCCCAAGAAGCGAAAATGCCAGGGCCGATAGGTTGTCCCGCTTGTGGCGAGGCGCACAACTTGTCGGGGCGATCTACCTGGAGACCCTGGATGCCCGAGCATCGGCGAGGCTGGAGCGGTGATGGCGATTGATCCAGAGCCATCTTGGATGGACCCTCGCCTCCGCCTACCTCGCCGAAGGGATCCTCCCTGAAGACGAAGATCAAGCCTCGGCGACTTGTCAAGAAGTCCGCCCACTACGTACTCTATGAAGGGAGGCTGTATCGGACTCGTTCACCGCCCCCTTTTTAGATGCCTCCGCCCCTCGGAGGCGGCCTACGTCTCGGCGAAGTCCACGAGGCATCTGCGGATCGCACTTTGGGGCTAGGTCCTTAGCGCACAAGATCATGAGGCAAGGCTATTATTGGCCTACCTTATTGGAGGACTCGAAGGATCACGTGCGGAGATGCGACGCCTGCCAGCGCCATGCCAACGTCCAAGAGTCCCTTCTGTCCCCTTGGCACCGATCACCGCGCCCTGGCCCTTCGCACAGTGGGGAATGGATATCCTCGGACCATTCCCCGTCGCTTCAGCCCAGCGAAATTTTTGATTGTCGCAATCGACTACTTCACCAAGTGGGTGGAGGCAGAGCCGCTGGCCACTATCACGGAGGCGCAATCCGGAAGTTCGTGAAGAAGAACATCATTGTCCGATTTGGGATACCTCGGATCCTCATCTCGGATAATGGTCGACAGTTCGACAACAAGCTTCCGTGACTTCTTGCGAGGAGTTCGGGATCGAGCATCGGTTCACATCTGTGTCGGCATCTCCAAACCAACGGTGAGACCGAGGTCAAAATCGGGACGATCCTCCAAGGAATTAAAGGCGCGAATCGTCGGACAGGGCAAGCTTGGGTCGAGAAACTCGAGAATGTCCTTTGGGCATATCGGACTACGCATCGGACCCCTACCCGGGGAGACGCCTTTCAGCCCTAACCTATGGCACGGAAGCGGTCGTCCCCCGTAGAGCTCGGACTCCCCTCACCTCGGGTGGCCGCGCACCGACCCGAGACCAATTCGGAGCAACTCCGAGGGAACTTGGACCTCTTGGAAGAAGCGAGGGAAATGGCGCAGGTTCGGATGGCAATGTATCAGCGGAGGGTGGCCCGACATTTATAACTCCAAGGTCCGACCGAAACTTTTCAGAATCGGAGATCTGGTGCTAAGGCGAGCTAAAGCATCTCAACCCACGGAAGGAGGGAAGCTAGCGCCAAATTGGGAAGGCCCGTATAGGGTTCGCTGGGTAAACCGACCTGGCTCCTACCAGTTGGAGCCCTAGATGGTCGAGAAATTCCAAGAAGCTGGAATTCCGCTAACCTGCGGATGTATTACCAGTAGAACTACAAAGCCAGAAAGACAATTCGAAAATGTATAGTTCTTTTCATTTCAATAATTTCTGGTTACAATGGCGTGCTTGTGTGATTACAAGGAATTCCCAGAGGGGAATTAGGGAGTAAAAGAAAGTAAAGAAGAGGTGGAGACTCTGTGGAGCTGAAGATCTGGGATCCCGAAACCTCCATCCGAAGCAGCTGCAATCCCACCGGAAGTGGGTGCTTCTAACCGGAGGCGCCAGCAACGCCTCATGAAGAAGACGAGGAGCCGCCGCAGAAGAAGCTCCCGCTGCCTCCAGGGGAACGCCACCTCCAAGGGATATTCCGATCCTCCCCAGGTTAGGGGAGAGAAGGAATACAAGGGAGAAGAGCGCGAGGAGGCGCGATCCTGGATCAAGCGTCTGGCGCAGAGCTCAATCGGGAGGCTGAACTGCAAGGAGGGAAGATGTGATCCCGAATGAAACGCCTAGAGCGGAGTTCCGCCGGGGAGAACCTCCTTGTTGATCCCAGATGAAACGACTAGTTGGCGGAAGTCGCGAGGGGCGCGCCTCCCGTTCCTCCAGCAGGGGTCTCCCAGCCACGCGCCGGAGAGGAGGTCCGCGATCCATGGCAACCTGAACAGCTCCGGCTTGGCAGGCTCCACCGCACCTGCACTTATATTTATAGCCAAACTGCGGCCCCCCGGTCGTTCCGATGCGGGTGGCTCCAATGAATGCGGGCGCACCGAATCCGGAGCCGTTCCGGCTATCGAGGCGTATCCTCCCACGATCTTCTAAGCGTCGTTCTCCTTAATTGCATTCTTTGTGCAGGACACTCCGGGTGGCATGTATCCCTCGGTCCACGTATCTCCGCTCGCGCCCAGGCCGCATCCGCCTCGAAGAACGCGCGTATCGCGGCCGCTTAACTGACACTCCTTGCAAGCGGCAACTGGCGGTCCGATTTCCCAGGTAACGCTTCAATTAGCATTTAATGCCCTTCTGGTGTTCCCCAGGCGACGCTTGGAGAGGAGGAGAAACACGATCGCAGCTGGTCACGGAGAAACCCCGTCAAGTGGCAAGTGATAGACGCGCGACCAACGAGCGGAATTCTCCGAGGCTCGGTCCTCGGATGCCAGGCTAACCCGATGACCATCCCGGGAGCAGACTAGCCTGAAGCCCCGACCGGTCGCCTCGGCTTGCGCCAGCCTTGGCCGACCAACGAGCGGAATTTCCTGAGGCCTGACAACCCTCGGATGCCAGGCTAACCCGATGATCATCCCGGGAGCAGACTAGCCTGAAGCCCCGACCGGTCGCCTCGGCTTGCGCCAGCCTTGGCCGACCAATCGAGCGGAATTTCCCGAGGCTCGGCCCTCGATGCCAGGCTAACCGATGACCATCCCGGGAGCAGACTAGCCTGAAGCCCCCGACCCGGTCGCCTTGGCTTGCGCCAGCCTTGGCTGACCAACGAGCGGAATTTCTGAGGCCTGACAACCCTCGGATGCCAGGCTAACCCGATGATCATCCCGGGAGCAGACTAGCCTGAAGCCCCGACCGGTCGCCTCGGCTTGCGCCAGCCTTGGCCGACCAACGAGCGGAATTTCCCGAGGCTCGCCCTCAAATGCCAGGCTACCCCGATGACCATCCCGGGAAGCAGACTAGCCTGAAGCCCCACCGGTCGCCTCGGCTTGATCGCCAGCCTTGGCCGACCAACGAGCGGAATTTCCCGAGGCTCGGCCCTCGGATGCCAGGCTAACCCGATGATCATCCCGGGAGCAGACTAGCCTGAAGCCCCGACCGGTCGCCTCGGCTTGCGCCAGCCTTGGCCGACCAACGAGCGGAATTTCCTGAGGCTTAACCCTCGGATGCCTGGCCTACCGCCGGACGAATTTCCTGAGGCCTAACCCTCGGATGCCTGGCTTAGTGCCGGAAGAATTTCCTGAGGCCTAACCCTCGGATGCCTGGCTTAGCGCCGGAAGAATTTCCTGAGGCCTAACCCTCGGATGCCTGGCTTAGTGCCGGAAGAATTTCCTGAGGCCTAACCCTCGGATGCCCTGGCTTAGCGCCGGACGAATTTCCTGAGGCCTAACCCTCGGATGCCTGGCTTAGTGCCGGAAGAATTTTCCTGAGGCCTAACCCTCGGATGCCTGGCTTAGCGCCGGAAGAATTTTCCTGAGGCCTAACCCTCGGATGCCTGGCTTAGTGCCGGAAGAATTTCCTGAGGCCTAACCCTCGATGCCTGGCTTAGCGCCGGAAGAATTCTCCTACCCGATCCTGGCTTAGGGGAAGATTTCTGAGGCCTAACCCTCGGATGCCTGGCTTAGCGCCGGAAGAATTTCCTGAGGCCTAACCCTCGGATGCCTGGCTTAGCGCCGGAAGAATTTCCTGAGGCCTAACCCTCGGATGCCTGGCTTAGCGCCGGAAGAATTTCCTGAGGCCTAACCCTCGGATGCCTGGCTTAGCGCCGGAAGAATTTCCTGAGGCCTAACCCTCGGATGCCTGGCCTAGCGCCGGAAGAACTTCAAGAGTCAGGAGTCGGCGAGACGCTACCAAGAGTTAAAAAGAGGAAGGACGAAAGTGAAATGAAGAAACATTCTACTTGCATTAACTTTCATTGTTTCAGGGCCGAGACCCATACAACCTGGCAAAACGCCAACATACAAAGAAAAGGACAAAGAAAGGTACGGAGGGTCAGCTTGGAGGAACCTCCGGGTCGGAAACACCGGGCACATCCGCAGGGGGTCGGGAGGCAGTTGGAGAATCAGCAGGCAATGGCATCGGAGGGGAGTCGAGAAGGGAGACCCCACTCAGGTCAATTTCGGGGTATTTAGACGACACCCTTGCCAGGCCTTCATCGAAGCCTAAGACAAAGGAGTCGGACCCCGCGTCCGACATGTCACGGACGAACTCGTCAGACTGACGATAGGCCCGTACCGCCTCCAACATGTCACGGGTGAACTCGGAGGACTGACGATAAGCCTGTACTGCCTGACGACCGATTTCCGCACTCTTCTCGGCCAGCGCCGCCTCTGCTCCCTCCATAATCTGAGCTTTTGCCTCCAAGACCTTCGCCACGATCCGGTCGTCCGCCTCGGAGGAGACCCTCAGCAGATCAGCCTGAGCCTCCTTGTGCTTTGCCTCGGCAGCAATGCGAGCAGCCTCAGCTTCCTCCAGGCGCGAACGAAGCTCCCGGTCGCCCGCGCGGGACTCCTCCAAGGCCGACTCCAATTCGGCCACCTTGGCTTCAAGAGACCGGGTTCGGTTGCGGGCGTTGTCGGCTGACCGCTGGGCCTTCTCCCACCTCTCCCGGAAGTCGGCAGCCTTCCGAGACTGCTTTTCGGCCCGCTCCTCCGCCTTCCTGATCTCGCCCTCGAGACCCGAGGCAACCTTGAGTTGCTCCTGAGTCTCCAACAATTGCCTCTCGAGGTCGGCGAAGCCGAGTGCCCGCTCTTCGGCTACCTGGAGCCTCGTCTCGAGGTCCCTGGTCGTCCTCCCCGCCGTAGCCTGGCCTCCCTCCTCTACTGATTTCAGTCGGCTCTCGGCCCTCGCCAGAAGCCTCGCCTGTTCCTCGTGGCATTCCTCCAGACGGATCATGTACTGGGCGAGCTAAGAGATAGGAAAAATGGGGGCGTCAGGCGGGGATCAATAGAGCCTAAAAATGACGAAAGCGACCAAAAGGACACTCACCGACATGAGACAGACGCAGCTGGCAGCCCCGACGTCAGGGATCCTCATCTGCCGGACCTGCCTACGGTCCTTCTCCAGCAGCACCGTCTCGATGAGGTTTCGGGCGCCGGCGAAAGTGAAGGTCGACCCCGACTTCGCCCCGGAACCGGACGGTGGTTCTACAGCCTTACCCTTACCCATCGCCTGGAAAGAGTCATGCTGATCGTGCTCGGGGCGGGGGCCGCTCCAGGAATCGACAGGGTCCCGCTCGGTCGGGGCCTCGGCGCGTCCCTCCTTCTCGTGTCATCCGAAACCGACCGAGTCGAAGGCCGGGTTGGGGACCGATCGCGTTCAACCCGGCCGTCTCGAGCGCGCTCGGATGACACCTCCGGAATAACGGCAGTCTCACCACCGGAGGGCTGATACAGCGCCAGCTGTCGGTCCAAGCCCGCGGCGTCCCCCTGATCGGTGGGTCCGGACCCGTCTGTTGGCGTCGGAGTCGCCTGCCGGCGGGACTTCTTCGCCGGTGGGGCCCCGCTCGGAGGAGCTCGTTTCTTCCTCCGGACCGCTTCCAGTAGGGACGTCCTACCAACAGCCGTTGCCTTGTCCGACCGCATGATGTCGTCGATCTCTGCAAAAAGGACGAGGTGGTCAGAGGCTGAGAAACTGAAGGAAAGAACGAGACGAAAGAGGAGAAAAGAGCTGAAAAAGAAATGGTGGCGGGCTCACGGTCAGCGGGAACCGAGCTCAGACCGACGTTCACCAAGGTATCCTCGGAAATAAGGCGAGCCACCGGGGGGAGCTGGCCCTCGGCAACCAACCCCTTCAAGACGGCGACGCCATCGGATTCCTCCCTCGACAACCTCGATAAGCCGATCGGGGACTTCATCGGCGTCTCCCAGGTTGCCCTGATTTCCCAAGAGGGATCTGCGTCAACGAAAAAGAAACGCCCCTTCCAGCCGTGAATGGAGGAAGGAGCCTCCTTGACGAGGCCGCACCCTCGCCGCGCCGCAAAGCACCACCACCCTCTGTCCTGGGGGTGGCCGTTCAGGCCATAGCATTCCCAAAAGACATTCAGGGTGGCGGGGACCTCGTGCATGCGGCAGAGAACCTGGAAGGCCGTCAGGGCGCGCCACGAGTTCGGCACCAGTTGCGTCGGCGCCACTCTTAAACCCCGGAGCACCTGCACGACTAAGTCCGAGGGGGGAAAGCGGAACCCGGCCTGGAGGATGCCCTCATTGATGGCGACCTTCCCTGGAGGAGGATGGGACATCCTCTCCTCAGGCCCCGGGAGCGTAACATTGCAGGCTTCGGGAAGGTGGTACCGAGCCACGAACCCATCTAAGTCTTCGGAGGCCAGCTCCGACTGAATGCGGTCCGCTCTTACTTCGTCCATACCTAATGGCCAGTGAATCTACGGTCAGGACGGGGTCAAGAAGGGGGAAAGGACCGGAATGACTGGAGTACACTAATACGGAAGGAGAAAGTATGGAGAGCCCTAAATTGAAGAATGGGGCAACTCACCGGAAGGGAAGGAAGAACGGCTCCGAGAGCGTCAAAGGAGGAGCGAGCGAACAGTCCGACGGCAACGACAGCAGCACAAGAGAGAAACTCGAAGATGCCTGTGAAGAGAAAAGCGGACGGGGGAGGGCCCCCGGTTAAATAGGCGGAAAGGCGGGTGACGCCTCGGTGACGCCAGAGGACGCCTGGCTGCCGAAGGATCGCTCGCGCCCCAAAGGCGAATCGACGCCATTAAGGAAGGATGTCCGCCGAAATCCGCAGACTGCCAGATCAGCAACAACCGCTATACGCCATAAAGGAGGCGGGGAGCTCGAAGCGCGCACGCCTTTCCGAGGGATGGCGGCAATCTCGAAGCGTCACTCCCTTCACCCGTTCCCCTCCTGGTTCCAGGCTCGGAAGTGGGGGGCTACTGTTACGGAGGAACTTAGCCGCCATGCCCCACGTGACCGGCACGCGCACCCAGGAAGACTACGGCAGTCCCTTGATCCAGTAATCCGACCCCGAATCGGATATCTTCGGCTCCGCAGTCCGACCCCGAGTCGGCTGCCCCTAGATCCAACAGTCTGACCCCGAGTCGGATAACTTCGGCTCCGCAGCCCGACCCCGAGTCGGATATCTTCGGCTTCGCAGCCCGACCCCGAGTCGGCTGCCCCTTGATCCAGCAATCCGATCCCGAGTCGGCAATCTCTCGACAACGACAGGCTGTTCCTCTGAAGCACGCCGCGGCCCTCTGCTCCACTACTCCCTGCAACGGTCGTATCCGGCGCTGCTCCACGATCCCCTGTAACAGCCGTACAAAGCGGAGCTCCACTACGCCCTGTCATGGCCGTACCCAGCGCTGCCCCACGACGCCCTGTAACGGCCATGTCAGTGGCAACTCCATCGTGCCACACGATGACCAACCCCCCGGAAGGACTCCCCAGCCTGGTATATATGCGGCTGGGGGGAGAAGGGGGGAGGTAAGCAAAGATTTTCCAGAGTATTCTATTACTCACTACTGCTATCTCTCCTTCTCCTTCAACCCTCTCTGACTTGATCGTCGGAGGGCCCCCACTACCCCAGTGGTGGTGCGAGGCTTGCTTGCAGATTTTCCGGTGGAAGGTGGAGCGCAACCAACCCAACTCCAAGGGAACCCCGTTCACACCGCTGTGCCAATCGTTCTCGGTTTGGACCACCAGCAACACCTAGAATCTCACTTGGCACCATAAACCTTCTTTTTGTCTAATGAACAATTTAGGATTCCTTGAATTAATCATGAATCATTCCCATTTTCTATGAATTTTATGATTAATTCATCAAACAATCGTGAACCTACAAATTATTCATTTAATGTAGGGCTAGAACGGGTCAGACTAGGTTGGGCTATGTTTCTGTTGAAATTCAGCTCGAAATTTTTTTGGACTCAAGGCTAGGCTTAGGCTCGAGATTTTTCAAAATACTGGCATGATCTCAAGCTCATCAGAAACCCAAGTGCATTGACCCAAATTAGTCTTTTTGGACCAAAAGACTGGACCAACTTATGGCCAGTTGACCTAATTTTTAGCTCGATTGGCCCCTACATGGCTTGATTGGACTTGCCAAATTAATGAGAAATAGTAAAAATTACATTTTTTAACAATAATGCACCATAGTATGACCACAACTGCCTAAGAAATAGGATATCTTGCTTTAAAATACTAGAAAAATACTAACTCCACGGGAATACTAACAAAAAGGAAAAGATGATTCTTTTTTCTTTTATTTTGAACGAGAGAATGAGGGGAAGGATATTATAGGTGGGCTCGAAGAGGGAGAGGACAACAGAAGGGAGGAGGCTAGAGCCGATCAAATAGAGGAGAGAGTAGACCTCGTCATGCTAGGAAGGCCATTCAAAACTGTATGGGTCCAACGAATTATGGTTGTCGAACCCTAACTCTCCAAGAACAGTGCCCATAGTTGGGCACCACTCATCTCTTCGCCTTTTCATCTCTCTCTCTCACAGCGGTAGAGAAGGGATCAGAAACATTGGATGTGCCGATCTTTTTGTACTTGGAAAGGGGGGTCTCTAGCATTGGATTGTTGACCAGCAACGATGAGAGGAGGAGGGGGCTAGTGGAAGTGGATGGAGAAGCGAAGAGCTAGAGAGATGTAGAGAGCATAAGGGTCAAAGAGAAATTTGGGACAAGAGACTTAGGGATCGAAGGTTTTAGCCCTCCCCTCTCACCCGTAGGCAGTCAATCTCACTGCCTTAGCTTGGTAAATAGACGAATTAGATTCACTGAAGAAAAGGTCCGACCAAATTGAGCCGCAGGGCCTGGTTGGATATAGAGCTAGGACAGGTCTCGGGCCTTGTTCTAGTCCTATTTTTGGGTTTGATTTCGGGCTCGATTTTTGATCTCGGCTCAAGCTCGGGCTTCGGGGTGGAGCTAAGCATCGACACAAGCCTAGCCAAAAATTCTTTCAGGTTCTACTCTTAGATCCGACCCAACCTAAACTATTTTAAGCCTAGCCTATGGTCAGACTAGAAGCTGGCCCAAGTCCACTTTTGACATAGTTGAACAACTTTGTGGAATAGTAAAATTTAAACAATTAATGAATTTTTCAAATTATCACATAGTCTTGTTATTATAGTTGCAACAAGATAATATCTTATATTTTACTTGGGCAAAATGACTCTTGGAAGGTTATAGTCTTGTTTCTACATCTCTAGTGTGATTTAGAAGTGGGAACATCATATTCAATTCTAGAGACCAAACCTTGTTGATCTTTTTATAATTAGATTTTTTTTTTATACACATCATACTTGTATACACCTCAAAGAATGGAAAGCTATACACCTCAAAGAATGGAAAGCCTTCTTGTTGTGAATGGTGGTACTATTTTCCAAGGTTAGTTTACAAATGGTTGGAGAAATAGTGATCTTGAACTAAATAACACGGTAGCAAGATTATTCAGTATATATGTGATATCTTATAGTTGAATAATTTTATTTATTGTATAAAACTCCTGATGAACTGTAATTTATTACTAAGATCAAACTTTTTTTGGATAGACCAAACACCAAGAAAGAGAATATAAGACAGACAAGAGCTACTCTGGTAGGACACCTGGCCTGTCCAGCAAAGAAAGTATAGTTCATAGTGGAACCCGACATGGCAGAGGCGGCTGTACTTCTAGCAATTCAAAAGATCGGTGTTTCTTTGGGTGGAGAAGCACTGAGACAAGCTAGTTCTCTGTTCGCAAATGAAGTCTCATTGTTGACTCAACTACCAAGTACTATGAGCCGTATCCAGAGTGAACTTTCGGTAATGCAAGCCTTCCTCGGTCATATAGATACTCGAACTGATAATAATCAAGTCCTTGAAGCTTGGGTTCAGCAGGTACGGAAACTGGCATATAGTGTTGAGGACATTATGGATGAGTATGTGTATCTCATAGCTCAACAGCAAGGGAGCGGGTTAGGAGGCTATCTCAAAAAAGTAGTAAAAAGATCCCAAAATTTGGTTGCCTTCCATCAAATTGCTGCTTGGCTGAAAGAATTGGAAGCTAATTTGGTTCACCTTTCACAAATGAAGGAGCGATGGATTAAGACAACAGAGGGAGCAATGGGTAGTAGTTCACATAATGCTAGTAAAAAGCAGCAGAATTTAGCAGACTCTTCTCATTTCATGGATGAAGATGACCTTGTGGGGATTGGCCAAAACAAAAAAAAATTAACTGAATGGCTACTTGATGAGGATCCAGTTGGCTCTATAATATCCCTATGGGGTATGGGGGGATTGGGCAAAACAACCCTTGTCACCAATGTATATAAAAGTGAGAGAAAAAAGTTTGAATGTCATGCATGGATATCCGTCTCACAAACTTACGAGGTGGATGATCTTTTAAGAAGAATGATAGTGGAGCTGAATGAAAACGAAAAAGGAGAGAAAGTTGCGATTGACCTCAAAGGAATGGACTATAGAAGGTAGAGTTGGGCAACGGGCCGTGCCGGGCCGGCCCGGCCCAGGCCCCCCGGGCCAAAACTCTAAACGGGCCGTGCCTGGCACGGCCCGCTTATGAAGCGGGCCGTGCCTGGCACGGCCCGTGAGGCACGGAAGGCAAGCCCGGCCCGGCCCCCGGCCCCTCTATTGGTGGGCCGGGCCGGGCACGGCACGGCACGGGCCGTGCCAGGCACGGCCCGTAACGGGCGGTAACGGGCCGTGCCAGGCACGGCCCGCAACGTCTCTAAACGGGCCGTGCCTGGCACGGCCCGTAACGGCTCCAGACGGGCCGTGCCTGGCACGGCCCGTCTGGAGAGGGGGGAAGAAAATAGCCGTTTCCAACGGCTATTTTTGGGAAAAAGACGGTTTTGCCCCTCCCAACAGTCCTATAACGGCTGAATTGAGGGGTATTTTGGGAAAAAAAATTTTTTGGGCTTCTATAAATAGCCCATTCCTCCCTCATTCTCACCACACCAAACCTCTCATTCTCTCCTTCTCTACTGCTATTATTTCTCTCTTCTAAAGTGCTCTTCTAGCAATTTAATTTTTAGTTTGTTCAAGTGCTACACAAGAGGAGGTTCCTGTTGAGAAGAGAAGGTCGCTTCTGTTGAGAGCACAAGAGGAAGCTCGGAATCTCGGTGCTGCCTCTGCCCTCCGACCCTCTACTCAATTCCTCCTTGCGGTTAGTTTTTATTTTTTGAATTAATCATAGATATGTCATCTTTTGAGGAAAGTCAGTTTGGCATTCCTGTTTCTGAGGGGGAAGAAACTAATCCCCAACCCCCTGTTCCTAGTTCCTCTAGAACTGGTGAACCGAGTGAAGGTCAAACCTCTTCTCGTAAGAGGACTAGTACTGTATGGAATGAATTTGATAGAGTTATGGTTGAGGGAGTCTGGAAAGCTAAATGTAAAAAATGTGCCAAACTTTATAGTTGTAGTAGTAGTGGGGGAACAGGGCATTTAAAAAGACATCAAGAGAGTCATAGGATGCATGATTCTCATGCTCAAACTCAAAGTAGCCTTAATATACAAGGGGGATTACTTGTAGGTAATTTTGCATATAATCATGAAAATCAAAGAAAAGCACTTGTAAAATGGATAGTTAAGGATGAATTACCTTTTAGTTTATGTGAATCTTTTAATTTTGAAGAATATGTTCAATTAAACCTACAACCTGCTTACAAAAGAACTAGTAGGCGTACATTTAGAAGAGTAGCTATGACCAATTTTTTAGCAATGAAACAAAATTTAATTGAAACACTTTCTACTTTAAATGTAAAAATTTCATTAACTTCTGATATTTGGTCAGCATCTGTAGGTAGTAATTCTTTTATTGCCATTACTGCTCATTATATCGATAATGATTGGCAATTAAATAAACGTATTCTTGCTTTTCGTGCTTTTGATTTTCCACATTCTGGGCAACAAATTTCAAATATAATTTATCAAACTGCATGTTCATATAATATTAATGATAAAATTATGTCTATTACTTTTGATAATGCATCTAATAATAATTCTGCTGTTGTATTATTAAGAGACTCATTGCATCCCATATTAGATGGAAATTTACTGCATATTAGATGTGCATGTCATATCTTAAATCTTTCTGTTCAAGCTGGCATGGGCATGATTCAAGATGTGATTTCAAAAATTAGAAATGCAGTTTCTTTTATTCATGCTTCTAGATCAAGACTTCAAGAATTTAAGGAATTATGCATAAATCATGGTAAACGTTTTAAAAAATTTAAACTTGATGTAATTACTCGTTGGAACTCCACATATAGCATGATACATGATGCATACCCATATAAAAATTTATTAAGTGCATATATTAATGATCGTGGATTAGGATTTACATTGACTGAAACTGATTGGAATAAAGGAAAAATTTTGGAAGACTTTTTGCTTAGTTTTTATAATGCTACCAATGTTCTTTCTGGTATTTATTACCCTACTTCATGTTCATTTTTACAACAAGCATATATAATTAGTCAAAAATTTGCAGAACATAGATATGATGATGTTTTAATGCCTATTATTCACCTAATGGAATCTAAATGGAATGAGTATTGGGACAGGATATGTCCTATGCATAACTTAGCTGCTGTATTTGATCCTAGAGTTAAATTAAATGGCGTGCTAATTTTACTTGATGCATACGCTGAAAATATGAATCAAGATGCTGAATCTGCTAAAGATGAGGTAAGACAACTTCTTTATGATATTTATGCTATATATGATGAAAAAATTCGTAGATCTAGAACACAAATACAAACCTCTATTCCTCCTTCTAGTAGTTCTCGTTCGTCATCTATTTTTTCATTCATTGCACAGAGAAGACACACACATGCTTCAAGTTCCTCTTCATCTTCTTCATCTTTAAGTAGTGAACTAGAATTTTATTTACGAAATGATCTTCAGTCTGCATATGATGAAAATCAAATAGAGAATCTAGATGTATTATCTTGGTGGAAGAGTGTTAGAAATCAATATCCTGTTATGTCTGCAATTGCACGCGATATTTTAGCTGTGCCGATGTCCACGGTAGCATCGGAATCCGCTTTTAGTGCAGGTCGGCGTGTTCTTGACGAAAAGAGAAGTAGGATGACGGGCGAAACGGTGGAGATGCTTCTCTGCTTCAAGGATTGGCTGGATGCTGAGGCAAGACTTCAAGATAAAGGTGGACATAGTACAACATCTTCTGATGATGATGATACAAACACTACTGAAGAGTGAAGACTGAAGACTGAAGACTGAAGAGTGAAGACTGATTTACTGAATCACTGATGATTAGTAAGATTTCTTAATTTTTTATAATTGTACATTTTTATTGTATTCTGGAGGTCAGACCAAGGTCCAAACCTCGGCCCTTTCTTAGTTTCTTATTGTATTCTAGAATCTAGAGGTCAGACCAAGGTCCAAACCTCCCTTCATGTACCATTTTGATTGAAATTAATAAACTGGTAGGGGTCTATGCCAAACCCCCCACCATTAAGGTGGCTTTATATTCATAAATCAAGATTTCTTAGTGTTCATAATTTATTAATGTATTAAAAAAAATTTATCGGGCCGAGCCGGGCCCAGGCCCGGACCGTGCCAGGCCCGCGTGCCAGCCCGGCCCAGGCCCTTATGGGCCGTGCCGTGCTTGGCCCGCGTGCCTAGACCGGGCCGTGCCGGCCCAGGCCCGAAGCGGGCCGTGCCTGGCACGGCCCGCTGGCCAGGATTCGCTAGCCCAGCACGGCCCTATCAAAGGGGCCGTGCCTGGCACGGCCCGTCACTGTAGCTGGCGGGCCGTGCCAGGCACGGCCCGCTTCGTGCCGTGCCGTGCCGGGCCGTGGGCGGCCCGGCCCAGTGCCCATCTCTAATAGAAGGTTAGTTGAAAGAGTAAGGCTTTTTCTAGAGAAAAAAAGATTTTTGATCATACTGGATGATGTATGGGATCTGAAAGCTTTCAATGCTATTCGTGATACCATTAATGTTGATGATGACAACAATGGAAGCAGAATAATCATTACAACCCGAAGTGCTGAGGTAGCTTCACTAGCACATGATGGTCGGAATCTTAAGCTCAAGCTTTTGGAAAGCACTGAGGCATGGGATCTGTTCTGTAAGAGGGCATTTTGGAAAGATAAGGAGAGGAGATGTCCTCAAGAACTAGAGGAGTTGGGGAAGAAAATTGTATCAAAATGTCAAGGGTTACCACTAGCTATTGTCTCTTTAGGAAGTCTTTTGTCCCTGAGAGAGAAAACCAAGTCAGAATGGGAGAAAGTTTATGATCAGCTGAGCTGGGAGTTGAATAACAACCCAAATTTGGACCATGTGAAGCATGTTCTGAATCTCAGCTATAACTATTTGCCGAGATATCTTAAGAACTGCTTCTTGCATTGCAGCATGTTCCCGGAGGATCATATGCTTCAGAGAAAGAGGCTTATGAGGCTATGGGTCGCAGAGGGATTTGTGGAGGAAAGGGGATCAAGCACAATGGAAGAAGTGGCAGAGGACTATCTCAAGGAGCTCATCCATCGATGCATGCTTCAAGTTGTAAAAAGGAATCAATTTGGTAGAATAAAACACTGTCGGATGCACGATCTTGTACGAGAATTGGCTGTATCATTGTCTAAGAAGGAAAATTTTAGTGCGGTACTTGATGATCTTCAGATGGTGGGGAAGACGGGTGATGAAACACGCCGCCTGTCAGTGCACGGATACAGTAACGAAATCCAATCGAGTATGGAGTTGCCAAGACTTCGCACTTTCGTGGTGTTTGACCCTTCAATGTCCTCATCATCATCATCCTTCTCTTCGCTGTGTTCCAGCTCTAGACATTTGACCGTCTTAGATCTGCAAGGCATCTCGATTGAGAGAGTACCAGATGAAATCGGGGACTTATTCAATCTCCACTTTTTGGGTCTGAGGGACACAAAGGTGAAGGTGCTACCAAAATCCTTGGGAAGGCTTCGTAACCTGCAGACGCTCGACCTCTATAGAAGTGAAATAGAGAAACTGCCAAGCATGACAAGGAACCTCAAGAAGTTGCGTCACTTGTTTGCCGAGAAGATTCTCGATCCAAATTATAATACTCTAAATGATCGGAGAGGTGTGCAAGCTCCGAAAGGGTTGTGGAATTTGAAAGATCTGCAAACTCTCCAAGCAGTGGACGCAAACATGGAATTTGTGAGACGGCTAGGCAACTTGACCCAACTAAGAAGCGTTCGGATATGGAAAGTGAGCGGCATCCATTGCAAAGACCTTTGTGCTTCGTTATCAAGGTTGCATCACCTATACTACTTGTGCCTTACTGCAAGCAACGAGAATGAGATTCTCCAGTTGGGAGGCTGGGATCATCCACCTCAGCATCTTCTAAAGCTTGAGCTGGATGGGCGGCTAGCAGAAGGGACGATGCAGTTGCCTTTATTTCGTGCCCTTGGAGCTAGCCTTCGGACATTGCATCTGGGTTGGAGTGGGTTGGTAGAGGATCCAATTCAATCCCTCTCTCAGTTGCGCGACCTCGGACAACTCACACTGAAGAAGGCATATGACGGGCAACGATTGCGGTTTGGCATAGGATGGTTCCCTAACTTGAAGCAACTCTCGTTATACGATATGCCGCACCTTAACCAGGTTGAGGTAGAGGATGGCGCCATGGCAAGGCTGGAGTACCTAGTCCTCGATGGCCTACTCGCGTTAAAGGATGTTCCACGAGGCATCGAATATCTCACATCCCTCCAGGAACTGTACTTGAAGGATCTGCATCCAGAATTCAGAGGGAGGTTCGAAGAAAGCGACGACAAGAACAAGATTCAGCGCATCCCTGATGCCTATTATATTTTTAAGAGCGGAGACAAAACAATATATGAAAGCCTTTCATGATCCATCCCTCTGCCCACTTATCTGGAACCACCAAGTAAGAGTCCTTTCCATTTTGTATCTTATTACTGCATCTCTTGTTTATTAATCATTCCCCATGCCCTGATCTTAACCCATTTTCCCAACAAAAAAATTAATTCGTATTTCTAGTTTGAGCTCAGTTTCTTCTACCCAACATCTCAATCCAATATTTTTCACAAGTTCTTGTCTTTACTATTACATGAGGCTCAAATCTGCATAGTTTACCACCAGATATTTCTCTTTATATGTATCCTGATCTTAGATTTACTTAATGGCAGCACCTATTTGTTCTTGAAAATAAGAGGGCTAATTTCCTATGGCATGAAATTTTTTTCTTAATTTTTAAAATCTCATTAACATGTTTCTCCCTTAAATCAAAATTTAAAGAATTTCTGCTATTTTCACAAGGATTTTGATTGAACTTATAACCTGATACACACTTCTATTTAACGACTTTCGTCACTATAATTTCTAACAAATATTTTCTAATTATTTTTGTCTTTAATTTACAAGCATCATTTTTCTTTTCTTGGTCTATATATTTTCTTTTCACTGCTCCAAAGCTAACCATTCTCTCTCTCTTCATCTCTATGCTATTGTCCTATATTTTTTGCTCTTAAAAATATGTGCCTTTTTTTTGGTATGATACTTTCGTTTTTATGTATTTCTCAAAATCTAAATTATGATATGCACTTACAATTCCCTCCAAGTAAAACTTCATTTTGATTTTTACTTCCATTCAGTTTTTTCACTCAAAAATAGGCTTTATTAGATATTTCATATAATCTTCACTTCATAATTTGATTTTATTGATTTAAAAATTTTGTATAACTCATTTTCTTCATAACTTTTCTTAATTTATCATACTCTTTTTAACATATATTTTGGATTATGGAGGTATGGAATATTTAGAAAATTATGCATCTAGCTCATTAATCTATTCAATTGTTT
Organism: Phoenix dactylifera; assembly: GCF_009389715.1. Taxonomy (NCBI): domain Eukaryota; kingdom Viridiplantae; phylum Streptophyta; class Magnoliopsida; order Arecales; family Arecaceae; genus Phoenix; species Phoenix dactylifera. The sequence goes on from NW_024069422.1 coordinate 19,704, forward strand.
TATTGACCTTGGATGAATAAAGGTTGCTTCATCTTGCAGGAAAATCATTTTAGGGAGTCGAGAACAAGCTCACAAGATTAAAATTCTCGCAGATATTTTATTAAAATTTTCTCTTTCTAGTTATAATGTACTTTGCTCATAAAGATCTGTATGCCGTGTATTATGTGTATAAGTGCTTGCCCTATTCTATTAGGATCCATTCAATATACTCAAAATGTGGTGTCTTTAAATGCTCATATAGTCATGATGATGTGTAATATATGTTTTTTTCCATTAGATTGCTTATGTAATTAGCTGGAAATTACTTTTTCCTAAGATCTTCTATTTTTCGGTTGGGTGAGGATAATTTAGTTTGTTATTTTATTAGTTGGTGCATGCTATTAAAATTGTGACTTTGCTCTAAGTTATTTATGGGGCTTTAGTAGTACCATTATCTTTACGAGCTCCTTTCTATATTTTGAGAGAGGACTATTGAACTTGTTATTTTATTAGTTGGTGCATTCTATAAAATTGTGACTTCGCTCTAAGTCATTTATAAAGCTTTAGTAGTACAATTACCTTTACAAGCTCCTTTCCACATTTTGAGATAATTTTTTTCTAAAATCAAATAGAATCAAGTGAGAAGTTTTTTTTTCCCTTAAAGAAAGATAGTTGTATTTTTTTATGGCTATTGTCTTAGCTTTTCTCGCCACCTAGCAATAGGTGTGCCAGAAAACTTGTTCGCAAGTTCTTGCAATAGAGGGGTAAATCATGGGAGTGATACCAATATTTGAGTAACCGGAAAGAGGATAATCGAAAAGAAGATGATTTGATTAGCCTTGACTTTCAATGAATTTTGCTATCATCGTACCAATTCAATTGATAAGAGTTGTAGAGGTGGGTTGCGGTAAGGGTGTAGTGCTAGGATTTGGTAGAAATCTAAATTGGTGAGAAAGATTACATCCGCAACACATTTCTTATAAGGAGAAGGTATAGATTAATCCATCAATATTGGTGAATCAGTGCTTGTCTGTGGTAATTGTAATGGATGCTGAAAAGCTGCCATACCTAAGAATTAGCTGTAAGAGGGTTTTGAAATTTAAAATGGTTATGAAACCGTTTCTCCCTCATTTAAAACCCATCTTGAATACAATGGAGGCGTTGGGCTCCAACGTTACTCCAGGTGAGAGAGGGAGGAGAGTCCTCTCACTCTCATATAATTCCCTTCTTCATATCCATTGTCTCTTCCTTTCTTTCTTGGTTTTTTTTAATTATTTTTTTCTTTCTTGCTGGTTTTTTCTGCTGAACGGCGAGGGCAGAATAGAAGAGAGGTTGTCTTGATGTTGGTCTTCTCTTCACCGATTTTTTTCCGTCCTTTGGCTTTGAATCTATTGTGTACGAGCATACAGAAAAGTCCTTGCCGAGTTCAAGAGAATTTGTAGTATTGTGCACGTCTACAAATTCAACGGTCCGTTGTATCTTGGAGAGGGATTGCTAGAATCCGGTGCACATAAGGAGGCGAATCTCTTTCAAAGAGAAAATTAAAATATCATCTACGTTTAAACATAGGATAATAACAGACCTATCAAATATTTTCCAATATACACATTTATCGAAGTCACAAATGTTAAAAGTGAAGAAATACTTAAGCGACAATTTTGAGATGAAAGATCTAGGGTTAGTTAAAGTAATCTTAGAAATCAGAATCATAAGGACACAGAATGAGATTGTTCTGAGTCAATCTCACTATGTTGAAAAAGTGTTAAAGAAATTTGGATACAAAAATTGCAAGCCAGTTAGCACCCCATATGATCCTAGCATAAAATTAAAGAAAAATGGTGGGGACAGTGTTTCTCAATTAAAGTATTCTCAATTAATTGGAAGTCTTATGTATTTGGTATAACTGTACTTGACCAGATATCTCCTACGCTGTGGGAAGACTAAGTAAATACACTAATAACCCCGATAAGACACATTGGGATGCAATTGAAAGACTTCTTAAATATTTGAAGGCTACTATTAACTATGGGATATATTATTCTGGTTTTTCCACTATGCTAGAAGGGTATAGTGATGCTAACTGGATCTCTGATTTCGAAGACACTAAGGCTACTATTGGATTTGTTTTTACACTAGGTGGTGGTGCAGTCGCTTGAAAATCTTCCAAGTAGACCTTAATTACAAGATCCACCATAGAGGCTGAGATGATAGCCTTAGAGTTAGCTGGTGGAGAAGTAGATTGGCTTAAGGGTCTGTTATCAGATATTCCCATGATGGATAAGCCTATTCCTGCTATTCTAATTAACTGTGATAATCAGGCGACTATAGCAAAAGTGAAAAGTAAACATCACAATTCAAAGTCGTCTAGACACATCGAGCTTCGATATAAAATTTTAAGGAAGCTCACCTCTACTGGAGTTATAACTTTAAGTTATAATAAATCGGTAGAGAACTTGGCAGATCATCTGACCAAGGGTCTGTCGAGAGGACAAGTTCAATATGCTTCAAGGGGGATGGGTTTAAAGCCTATTTTTAAGTCACCATCAGCGGCCACCCAACCTATCTGACTGGTAGAGGTGGGCATTGGGCCGGGCCGCCCATGGCCCGGCACAGCCTGGCACGAAGCAGGCCGTGCCAGGCATGGCCCGGCACAGCCCGGCACGAAGCGGGCCATGCCAGGCATGGCCCGCTTGCTACAGTAACGGGCTGTGTTAGGCACGGCTCATAAAAGGGGGCCAGGCTTGGTTAAGAATTTCTGACCCGCGGGCCGAGCCCGGCATGGCCCATAAGAGCCGGGCTGGCACGATTCGTGGGCCAAGCACAGCACGGCCCGAGAGCCAGCCCGGAACGGCCCATAAGGGCCTGAACCGAGCCCGACAGGGCCCACAAGGAGGAATTGAGTAGAGGACCAGAGGTAGAGCCGAGATTTGTGAGCTTCCTTTTGTGCTCTCAACAAGGAGTGACCTTCTCTTTCTTTTGTACTTCTAACGTCTCAACAAAAATCTCCTCTTGTATAGTACTTGAACACTTGCTAAATGCAAACTAAAAATTAAACATACCTTTATTGGTAACATATATATATTTATCGTAGAATACTAACTATTTAACGATAAATTAGATTTTATCACCTATACATTATCGTGTAACTTTTATGATAAATAGCTTTCATTGCAAATTATTTATATAATTTAGTGATGACAGTGTTTCATCGTTAAATATAAATATTTAGTGGCAACATATAAAGTTTTGTTGTAGAATATTGACTATTTAAAGACATAATGGAAGTTATCATCTATATATCATTGTATAACTATAGTTTGCAACAAAAAGAATCATGAATTATCTATTTTTAAAAATTTAAAATTATATAAATGTATTAAAATTATTTTAAATATTTTTAAAAAATTAAAAATATTATGAGGAATAAAATAAAGTTATTTAACTTTTATTTTTTATTAAAAATAAAAGGATCGAATTCTATAAAAATAATTAATTATTAAAATATGAAATACCATAATACATTTGAAATGATTATATTTTATAAACTGAATAAGTTTTCAATAAGTATAATAACAATAATTTTTTATTACAAGCTAAACGTGTTGCAGTGGTTGAGTAGTAGGTAACAAATCGAGATGTCATGGGTTTGATCCTATCTATATATCTAGATGCATACACATGAGTTTTAGATCTAACTTTTTCTGACAAAGTAGATGTTTCGGCAGAAACATTTACTCACTTCTAGTGACAATTTATTTTGTCATGAATTTTGTATGTGTTAACGACAACATTCATTTCATCACAAAATGTTGAATATTTGGTGACAAATTACTATTTTCGTTATAGATGACTTTTAGTGATGGGGCATGGTTATGAACCTAGCAACAAAATTTTTTTTCGAACCTAGCAATGAAATTTTTTTCGTCACCAAACACTTTAAGCGACGAAATATATGTTTTAGCAATAAACTTTTTTATTGCTAAATGTATAAATGTGCAATCTTACCAATAATACTTAAATATGAAGTATGTAGATCATAATACCATTCTTGGTTTCACTTTTATGTGAAAAACCATTCTTGGTTTCTCAGAGCTTAACTTCTTGAATATTATTAAGCATATTGGTTACCATTGTTACTGTATTAGTTCAAAAATGATTGATATTTTCTTTGGTGCACTTTCCTTCTTTGCTACATTGTTAGGTTAATATTATTTCTTTCTATTCCCTTATTTTATCAAATATATTGGAAAGAAACTATCCTGCAGATTTTTCTTTTTCAAAAAAAATCTTGACATTTTTTTTTTAAATTTAAGAGTTATAAGTTATGTAGGACCAATATAGAATACATGGAATATAGATTTAATAAAATTAGAAATACAAATGAAAGTGAAGTAAAAGTTATGGATTATAAAGTTCATAGGATTGAGCATTTTTTATATTTTGGATTCATTATTCACAAGAAATGGGAGACTAAAAAAGAATGTTATCCATAGGATTAAAGCAGGGTCGATAAAATGCAGAAGTGCAATTAGAATATTATGTGATGATAGAATACCTAAGAAGCCGAAAAAAAAAATTATAGGGTAGTCGTATGACTAGTTGTGCTATATGGTACATAATGTTGAGTAGTTAGAAAATAATATATGCACAAGATGAGTATGCCCGAAATGAGAATATTGAGATAGATATATGGTAATGCAAGAAAATATACAATAAGAGATAAAGTTATTTGTAAAAAGATGGAAGTAGCACCAATGGAGGATGAACTAAGAGATGAATGACTTACATGGTTTGGGCATCTATAACATAGATTGAGGGCCGGTACCAGTACAAAAGAATAATTTCATGCATATAAAAAAAATAAGGATAGAGGCAGATCAAAAATTACATAGGATAAATAATAGAGAAGGTCTTCATAATCGTTACATCTTTTAGAAAATATACTTTAAATCGAGTAGAATGGAGGAAAAGGATTCATATAGTCGACCCAAACTAGATTGGGATTAAACTTAGTTGAGTTGAGTATATCATCAGAAGAAGACTTATATTTCTTATATTAAACCAGAGTATTAAAATATATGGTATACTAGTTTTCTATCGGTCTAGGTTGGTTTGGATTCAAATTGGAAATTTAAGTATCCAAATCTAATCCATTTTTAGAACAGGTCATCTTTTCAAATTCAAACCTAATCCAAGTAATTTTGGTGCTGGTTGGAATGAATTGGTTTCGGATCAGTGCCAGAATGGAGATAGATCAATCCACTTGTAGGCCTATATTTGAATGAGAATAAGTGGAAGATATCTAATCTTCTTTGTTTTGTTTTTGAAGATAAAAAGTTTTGGAAGAAAAGTCATGAAGGCAACAGAGAAAAGTTGGGAAGTCGAAAAAGTTTCACCCCTATTTTCTTGTATAAAAGATATCTTCTAAAAGATATCTCCCATGTCAAATCACTTTCCCCTATATGCCTTAGGCCTGCCTCAAGCATTACCTAGAATCTCACGTGGCACCATAAACCTTCTTTTTGTCTAATGAACAATTTAGGATTCCTTGAATTAACCATGAATCATTCCCATTTTCTATGCATTTTATGATTAATTCATGAAACAACAATTGTGAACCTACAAATTATTCATTTAATGTAGGGCTAGAATTGGGTTTGACTAGGTTGGGCTATATTTCTGTTGGAATCCGGCTCGAAATGTTTTTGGGCTCAGGGCTAGGCTTAGGCCCGATATATGGCCTGGTTGACCTAATTTTTGGCTCGATTGGCCCCTACATGGCTTGCTTGGACCTGCCAAATTAATGAGAAATGGTAAAAATTACATTTTTTAAGAATAATGCACCATACTATGACCACAATTGCCCAAGAAATAGGATATCTTGCTTTAAAATACTAGAAAAATACTAAGTCCACGGGAATACTAATAAAAGGGAAAAGATGGTTCTTTTTTCTTTTATTTTGAATGAGAGAATAAGGGGAAGGATATTATAGGTGGGCTCGAAGAGGAAAAGGACAATAGAAGGCAGGAGGCTAGAGCAGATCAAATAAAGGAGAGAGTAGACCTAGGAAGGCCATTCAAAGCTATATGGGTCCAACAAATTATGGCTGTCGAACCCTAACTCTCCAAAAACAGTGCCCATAGTTGGGCATCATTCGTCTCTTCTCTTTTTCATCTCTCTCTCTCTCTCTCTCTCATAGCGATAGAGAAGGGATGAGGAACATTGGATGTGGTTGTTCTCTTTGTCCTTGGAAAAGGGGTTCTGTAGCATTTGGATTGTTGACCAGCAATGATGAGAGGAGGGGGCTAGTGGAAGTGGACGGAGAAGTGAAGAGCTGGAGAGATGTAGAGAGCCCAAGGGTCAAAGAGAAATTCGAGACAAGAGACTTAGGGATCGAAGGTTTTAGCCCTCCTCTCTCATCCATAGGTGGTCAATCTCACTGCCTTAGCTTGGTAAACAGATGAATTAGATTCACTGAAGAAAAGGTCCAACCAAATTGAGCTGCAGGGTCTGGTTGGATATAGGGCCAGGACAAGTCTCGGGCCTTGTTCTAATCGTATCTTTGTGTTTGATTTCATGCTCGATTTTTGGTTCCGGCTCAAGCTCGGGCCTCGGGGTGGAGCTAAGCATCGACAGAAGCCTAGCTAGAAATTCTTTCAGGTTCTACTTTTAGATCCTGACCCAACCTGAACTATTTCAAGCCTAGCCTATGGTCAGACTAGAAGTTGGCCCAAGTCCACTTTTGACATTAGTTGAACAACTTTGGGGAATCGTAAAATTTAAACAATTAATGAATTTTTCAAATTATCACATAGTCTTGTTATTATAGTTGCAACAAGATAATATCTTATATTTTAATTGGGAAAAATGACTCTTGGAAGGTTATAGTCTTGTTTCTACATCTCTAGTGTGATTTAGAAGTGGGAACGTCATATTAAATTCTATAGGCCAAACCTTGTTGATCTTTTTATAATTAGATTTTTTTATTTTATACACATCATACTTGTATGCACCTCAAAGAATGGAAAGCCTTCTTGTTGTGAATGGTGGTACCATTTTCCAAGGTTAGTTTACAAATGGTCGGAGAAATAGTGATCTTAGAACTAAATAACATGATAGCAAGATTATTCAGTATATATGTGATATCTCATAGTTGAATAATTTTATTTATTGTATGGAACTCTTGATGAACTCTCATTTCTTACTAAGATCAAACTTTTTTGGATAGACCAAACACCAAGAGAGAGAATATAAGATAGACAAAGAGCTAGTCTGATAGGACACCTGGCCTGTCCAACAAAGGAAGTATAGTTCATAGTGGAACCAGACATGGCAGAGGCGGCTGTACTTCTAGCAATTCAGAAGATCGGTGTTGCTTTGGGTGGAGCAGCATTGAGAGAAGCTAGTTCTCTGTTCGCAAATGAAGTCTCATTGTTGACTCAACTACCAAGTAGTATGACCTGTATCAAGAGTGAACTTTTGGTAATGCAAGCCTTCCTCGGTCATATAGATAGTCGAACTGATAACAATCAAGTCTTTGAAGCTTGGGTTCAGGAGGTACGGAAACTGGCATATAGTATTAAGGACATTATGGATGAGTATGTGTATCTCATAGCTCAACAACAAGGGAGCGGGTTAGGAGGCTATCTTAAAAAAGTAGTAAAGAGATCCCAATTTGGTTGCCTTCCATCAAATTGCTGCTCGGCTGAAAGAATTGGAAACTAATTTGGTTAACCTTTCACAAATGAAGGAGCGATGGATGAAGACAACAGAGGGAGCAATGGGTAGTAGTTCACGTAATGCTAGTGAAATGCAGCAGACTCTTCTCATTTTATGGATGAAGATGACCTTGTGGGGATTGACCAAAACAAAAAAATATATCTGAATGGCTATCTGACGAGGATCTGGCTTGGTCTATAATATCCGTGTGGGGCATGGGGGATTGGGCAAAACAACCCTTGTCACCAATGTATATAAAAGTGAGAGAAAAAAGTTTGAATGTCATGCATGGATATCCATCTCACAAACTTACGAGGTGGATGAACTTTTAAGAAGAATGATAAAGGAGCTGAATGTGGAGAAAGTTCCGATTGACCTCAAAGGAATGGACCATAGAAGGTTAGTTGAAAGAGTGAGGCTTTTTCTAGAGAAAAAAAGATTTTTGATCATATTGGATGATGTATGGGATCTGAAAGCTTTCAATGCTATTCGTGATGCCATTAATGTTTATGACAACAATGGAAGCAGAATAATCATTACAACCCGGATTGCTGAGGTAGCTTCACTAGCACATGATGCTTGGAATCTTGAGCTCAAGCTTTTGGAAAGCACTAAGGCATGGGATCTATTTTGTAGGAGGGCATTCCGGAAAGATGAAGTGAGAAAATGTCCTCAAGAACTAGAGGAGTTGGGGAAAAAAATTGTATCAAAATGTCAAGGGGTTACCACTAGCTATTGTCTCTTTAGGCAGTCTTTTGTCCCTGAGAGAGAAAACCAAGTCAGAATGGGAGAAAGTTTATGATCAGCTGAGCTGGGAGTTGAATAACAACCCAAATTTGGACCATGTGAAGCATGTTCTGAATCTCAGCTATAACTATTTGCCGAGATATCTTAAGAACTGCTTCTTGCATTGCAGCATGTTCCCGGAGGATCATGTGCTTCAGAGAAAGAGGCTTATGAGGCTATGGGTCGCAGAGGGATTTGTGGAGGAAAGGGGATCAAGAACAATGGAGGAAGTGGCAGAGGACTATCTCAAGGAGCTCATCCATCGATGCATGCTTCAAGTTGTAAAAAGGAATCAATTTGGTAGAATAAAACACTGTCGGATGCACGATCTTGTACGAGAGTTGGCTGTATCATTGTCTAAGAAGGAAAATTTTAGTGCTGTCCTTGATGATCTTCAGATGGTGGGGAAGACGGGTGATGAAACACGCCGCCTGTCAGTGCACGGATACAGTAACGAAATCCAATCGAGTATGGAGTTGCCAAGACTTCGCACTTTCGTGGTGTTTGACCCTTCAATGTCCTCATCATCATCATCCTTCTCTTCGCTGTGTTCCAGCTCTAGATATTTGACCGTCTTAGATCTGCAAGGCATCTCGATTGAGAGAGTACCAGATGAAATCGGGGACTTATTCAATCTCCACTTTTTGGGTCTGAGGGACACAAAGGTGAAGGTGCTACCAAAATCCTTGGGAAGGCTTCGTAACCTGCAGACGCTCGACCTCATGAAAAGTGAAATAGAAAAACTGCCAAGCACGACAAGAAATCTCAAGAAGTTGCGTCACTTGTTTGCCGAGAAGATTCTCGATCCAAATAATCCTATAAATAATCGTAGAGGTGTGCAAGCTCCGAAAGGACTCTGGAATTTGAAAAGAACCTGCAAACTCTCCAAGCAGTGGAAGCAAACAAGGAATTTGTGAAACGGCTAGGAACTTGACGCAACTGAGGAGCATTCGGATATGGAAAGTGAGCGGCATCCATTGCAAAGACCTTTGTGCTTCGTTATATATCAAGGTTGCATCACCTATACTTGTCCCTTAATGCAAGCAACGAGAATGAGATTCTCCAGTTGGGAGGCTGGGATCATCCACCTCAGCATCTTCTAAAGCTTATTCTAGATGGGCGGCTAGCAGAAGGGACGATGCAGTTGCCTTTATTTCGTGCCCTTGGAGCTAGCCTTCGGAGATTGGGTCTGGGTTGGAGTGGGTTGGTAGAGGATCCAATTCAATCCCTCTCTCAGTTGCGCGACCTTGTATGGCTCAAAACTGCACAAGGCATATGACGGGCAGCGATTGTGGTTTCGTGCAGGATGGTTCCCTAACTTTCACTACAAAAAATTAGACTTTTCCCGACTCTTTCCCGCCGACGCTTATCAAAAAGCGTCGGCGAATTTCGAGCGGGGTCGAAACTCGACGACGCTTTTTGTTAGCGTCGGGGTGAATTTAGAGACGACGACGCTTTAAAGCGTCGTCGAGGACAAAAGATACGACGACGCTTTAAAGCGTCGTCGGAGGCCAAAGGGGCCCAACTCTTGGCCTTTCCTCTTCACCCAGCCGCACCCCCGATCTTGAGACGACGACAGCTTTAAAGCGTCGTCGGAGGTCCCTCTTCTTCACCCAGCCGCTCCCCCCGATCCCTCCTTTTTCTGCGCTCCCATCCGCCCACCCCACCATCCGCCACCCCACATCGTTCTTCTTTTAATCCCACACCGGAGATTATGTTCTCCCTCATTTCGTTTAATTCCGCGCGGCCTGGGCTTCGAAGCAAGGGGCACTCGAGGCTCCTCCGGATCGCCGTCTGAACCAACCCAACCGGCCGTGCTCAACTTGATAAAGCCATTGAATGCTGTTCCGGGACTTGAAGACCTATCTAGGTGCCAGATTTTCACTTAGAGCAGGCAGAAACCCCATGACTTGTCTTCTAAAAGGTGAAAAGACATTATCTTAACCCTTTCAGTGGAGGCCAAATCATGTCGAGGCGCGAGAACATGATCCGTCGGCGTCGACTTGGTGCACAACCGGCCGGTCTCTGCTCGACGAGCCGACGTCGGGGCTGGACTCTGCTCGGCTCCAGGGAAAGAAGAGGTCCTCGACCAGGTCGTGCTCATCTCCGACGGAACCACCCACCAAAGAAGAACGCCCTCACTGGGGCAAGAACAGGTTCCCCTCTTCTTTTTTAATTTTTTTTTTTAAAAACAGGTTGCTAACGCCGACGCTTATAAGCGTCGGCGTTGAGTATTTTCCCGACGCTTCATTAGCGTCGGAAAGTCCTGTTTTGCCGACGCTTTCCTTAGCGTCGGCAAAACCGGACCCACGCCCACCCTGTCCGACGTTTGACCCACGCTTTGTGAAGCGTGGGCTGGGAATTCGCCGACGCTTATAAGCGTCGGTAGAAGACAAAAAAAAGCGTCGGGAGTTCTTCCTTCTTTTGTAGTGCTTGAAGGAACTTTTGTTATACGATATGCCGCAACTTAATCAGGTTGAGGTAGAGGATGGCGCCATGGCAGAGGCTGGAGTTTCTAGTCATGGATGGCCTACCCGCGTTAAAGGAGTCCACGAGGCATCGAATATCTACATCCCTCCAAGAACTGTACTTGAAGGATCTGGATCCAGAATTCAAAGGGAGGTTCGAAGAAAGCGACGACAAGAACAAGATTCAGCGCATCCCTAATGCCTATTATATTTAAGAGAGGCGACGAACAATTATGAAAGCCCTTTCATGATCCATCCTCTGCCACACTTATCTAGGACACCAAGTAAGAGTCCTTCCATTTTGTATCTAATTACTGCATCTCTAGTTTTATTAATCATCTGATGCCCTGAATCTTAACCCATTTCCCAATAAAAAAAATTAATTCGATATTTCTAGTTTGTGCTCAGTTTCTTCTACCCAACGTCTTTGTATTTTTCACATGTGCTTATGTCTTTAGTATTGCATGAGGCTCGTATCTGCATATTTTACCATCAGATATTTTAATTAATGGGCTGTTCTTGAAAATAAGAGGGCTAATTTCCATATAGCATGATTTTTTTTTCTTAATTTTTAAAATCTCATTAACATGTTTTTCCCTAAAATCAAAATTCAAAGAAATTTCTGCCATTTTCAACAAGGATTTTGATTCAACTTATAACCTGATACACACTTCTATTAACGACTTTCGTCACTATAATTTTTAACAAATATTTTCTAATTATTTTTGTCTTTAATTTACAAGCGTCATTTTTTCTTTTCTTGGTCTATATATTTTCTTTTCACTGCTCCAAAGCTAACCATTCTCTCTCTCTTCATCCTCTATGCTATTGTCCTATATTTTTTGCTCTTAAAAATAATGTGCCTTTTTTTTGGTATGATACTTTCCTTTTTATGTATTTCTCAAAATCTAAATTATGATTATGCACTTACAATTCCCTCCAAGTAAAACTTCATTTTGATTTTTACTTCCCATTCAGTTTTTTTCACTCAAAAATAGGCTTTATTAGATATTTCATGTAACTTCACTTCATAATTTGATTTTATTGATTTAAAAATTTTGTATAACTCATTTTTCTTCCATAACTTTTCTTAAATTTATCATACTCTTTTTAACATATATTTTGGATTATGGAGGTATGGAATATTTAGAAAATTATGCATCTAGCTCATTAATCTATTCAATTGTTTTATTGACCTTGGATGAATTAAAGGTTGCCTTCATCTTGCAGGAAAATCATTTTAGGGAGTCGAGAACAAGCTCACAAGATAAAATTCTCGCAGATATTTTATTAAAATTTTCTCTTTCTAGTTATAATGTACTTTGCTCATAAAGATCTGTCTGCCGTGTATTATGTGTATAAGTGCTTGCCCTATTCTATTAGGATCCATTCAATATACTCAAATGTGGTGTCTTTAAATGCTCATGTAGTCATGATGATGTGTAATATATGTTTTTTTTCATTAGATTGCTTATGTAATTAGCTGGAAATTACTTTTTTCCTAAGATCTTCTATTTTTCGGTTGGGTGAGGATAATTTAGTTTGTTATTTTATTAGTTGGTGCATGCTATTAAAATGTGACTTTGCTCTAAGTCATTTATGGGGCTTTAGTAGTACCATTATCTTTACGAGCTCCTTTCTATATTTTGAGAGAGGATATTGAACTTGTTATTTTATTAGTTGGTGCATTCCATAAAATTGTGACTTTCGCTCTAAGTCATTTATAAAGCTTTAGTAGTACAATTACCTTTACAAGCTCCTTTCCACATTTTTGAGATAATTTTTTTCTAAAATCAAATAGAATCAAGTGAGAAGTTTTTTTTCTCTTAAAGAAAGATAGTTGTATTTTTTACTGGCTATTGTCTTAGCTTTTCTCGCCACCTAGCAATGGGTGTCCTAGAAACTTGTTCCGCAAGTTCCTTGCACCAGAGGGGTAAATCATGGGAGTGGATACCAATATTTGAGTAACCGGAAAGAGGTAATCCGAAAAGAAGTGATTTGGATTAGCCCTGACTTTCCCATGATTTTTGCTATCATCGTACCAATTCAATTGATAAGGGATGTAGAGGTGGGTTTGCGGTAAGGGGTGTAGTGTCTAGATTTGGTAGAAATCTAATTGGTGAGAACGATTACAATCCGCAACACATTTCTTATAAGGAGAAGGTATAGATTGATCCAGTCATGATTGGTGAATCTGTGCTTGTCCCGTGGTAACTGTAATGGATGCTGACATAAGCTGGCCATAACCTAAGAATTAGCGGTAAAGAGGGTTTTTGAAATTTAAATATGGTTATAGTAAACCGTTTATCCCTCATTTAAAACCCATCTTGAATACAATGGAGGCGTTGGAGCTCCAACGATTTACTCCAGGTTGAGAGGGAGGGAGGAGGCGTCCTCTCACTCTCATATAATTCCCCTTCCTTTCATATCCATTGTCTCTTCCTTTCTTTCTTGGTTTTTTTTAATTATTTTTTTCTTTCTTGCTGTTTTTTTCTGCTGAAAGGCGAGGGCAGAATAGAAGAGAGGTTTGTCTTGTTGTTGGTCTTCTCTTCACCGATTTTTTCCGTCCTTTGGCTTTGAATCTATTGTGTACGAGCATACTAGAAAAGTCCTTGCCGAGTTCAAGAGAATTTGTAGTATTGTGCACGTCTACAAATTCACCCGGTCCGTTGTATCTTCGAGAGGATTGCTAGAATCCGGTGTACATAAGGAGGCGAATCTCTTTCAAAGAGAAAAATTAAAATATCATCTACGTTTAAACATAGGAATAATAACAGACCTATCAAATTATTTCCAATATAACACATTCTATCGAGAGTCACAAATGTAAAAGTGAAGAAATACTTAAGCGACAATTTTGCAGATGAAAGATCTAGGGTTAGCTAAAGTAATCTTAGAAATCAGAATCATAAGGACACAAAATGAGATTGTTCTGATCAATCTCACTATGTTTGAAAAAAGTGTTAAAGAAATTTGGGTACGAAAATTGCAAAAGCCAGTTAGCACCCCATATGATCCTAGCATAAAATTTAAAGAAAAATGGTGGGGACAGTGTTTCTCAATTAAAGTATTCTCAATTAATTGGAAGTCTTATGTATTTGGTATAACTGTACTCGACCAATATCTCCTACGCTGTGGGAAGACTAAGTAATACACTAATAACCCCGATAAGACACATTGGGATGCATTGAAAGACTTCTTAAATATTTGAAGGCTACTATTAACTATGGGAATATTATTCTGGTTTTTCCACTATGCTGAAGGGTATAGTGATGCTAACTGGATCTCTTGATTTCGAAGACACTAAGGCTACTTGGATTTGTTTTTACACTAGGTGGTGTGGCAGTCGCTTGAAAATCTTCCAAGCAGACCCTGATTACAAGATCCCCATAGAGGCTGAGATGGTAGCCTTAGAGTTAGCTGGTGGGAGAGTAGATTGGCTTAAGGGTCTGTTATTCAAATATTCCCATGATGGATAAGCCTATTCCTGCTATTCTAATTAATTGTGATAATCAGGCGACTATAGCAAAAGTGAAAAGTAAAATCACAATTCAAGTCGTCTAGACACATCGAGCTTCGATATAAAATTTTAAGGAAGCTCACCTCTACGGAGTATAACTTTAAGTTATAAAAATCCGGTAGAGAACTTGGCAGATCATCTGGACCCAAGGGCTTGTTCCGAGAGGAGCAAGTTCAATATGCTTTCAAGGGGGATGGGTTTAAAGCCTATTTTTAAGTCACCATCAGCGGCAACCCAACCTATCTAACTGGGTAGAGGTGGGTATTGGGCCGGGGCCGCCCATGGTCCGGCACAGCCCGACACGAAGCGGGCCGTGCCGGCATGGCCCGCTTGCTACAGTAACGGGCTGTGCTAGGCACGGCTGATAAAAGGGGGGCCAGGCTGGGTTAAGGATTTCTGACCCGCGGGCCGAGCCCGCACGGCCCATAAGGGCCGGGCTGGCACGATTCGTTGGCCAAGCACAGCACGGCCTGAGGGGCCAGCCCGGAACGGCCCATAAGGGCCTGAATCCGAGCCCGGCAGGGCCCACAAGGAGGAATTGAGTAGAGGACCAAGAGGTAGAGCCGAGATTTGTGAGCTTCCTCTTGTGCTCTCAACAAGGAGTGACCTTCTCTTTCTTTTGTACTTCTAACGTCTCTATAAGAACCTCCTCTTGTATAGTACTTGAACACTTGCTAAATGCAAACTAAAAATTAAATTGCTAGAAGCCTAGAGCACTTGCTAAATATTGCTAGAAGAGAGAAATAGTAGTAGTAGAGAAGGAGAGAAGAGTTGGTTTGGTGTGGTGAGAATGAGGAAGGAAAGGGGTATTTATAGGACTCCATTTTTTTTCCCAAAATACCCCTCAAATTAGCCATTTTATGGCTGTTGGGAGGGGCAAAATGGGTAAAGAGCCACAAATAGCCGTTATGGGCCAAAAAATAGCCGTTATGGGCCACCCATAACAGCTATTTTTTTTTGGACAGACGGCCCGTGCCGGGCACGGCCCGCCACCCCACGGGCCTAGGGCCATGTCGGGCTTAGCCTTTAGGTTAAGGGGGCCGTGCCAGGCACAGCCCGTTTAGTAACAGGCCGGGCCGGGCCCGGCACGACCCGATGCCCATCTTTATTGACTGGAGATCCCAAGATGTAGGTTCAATGGGACAAAGAAGCTGACTGAGTGGCTGGTAGGAGCACCAAATTTAAAGTGAACTCGGTTCACTACCCATCCCCATCTCAACTGTACTAGACAAGAGGATGGCATAATGCCTAATGATATCAAGGCTATTATAGCCGGGTATAGAGATGCAATATTTCCTTGGAGATATCACCGATGTGAGAGGAACTGTGGGGCCGCAGTCAAATAGAGAATTAAAGCTTGTTCTCTAAGAGACACTTACAAAACAAGATATATATGCACAGCCATAATGCGCTACCCCGATGAAACTCACATGCAGGGTCAACTCTTAATGGTTCGGTATTCTCAAAATATATATAAAGTCCAAGTTCAAGACTTTGTTCACTTCGGACCGGTGTGGATGGCGAAATACCAACTAGATAAAGGTTCAAATCCGAAAGACACCTTTCATCGAAAGCTAAGTGTACTGATTGCTCGTATTTTGAATTTTTTTTAAAAAAATTATCTCAAAATTTTCAAAATTTCAAAATGGTGGGAAATGTAAGAGGGTTTTGAAATTTAAAGTGGTTATGAAACTGTTTCTCCCTCATTTAAACCCATCCTTGAAGAGTTGCCCGTCGAAGAACTCAACGGGACAACTCATTTAAAACCCATCTTGAATACAATGGAGACGTTGGGCTCCAACGTTACTATAGGTGAGAGAGAGAGAGAGGAGAGTCCTCTCACTCTCATTTAATTCCATTCTTCATATCCGTCGTCTCTTCCTTTCTTTCTTGGTTTATTATTATTATTTTTTTTCTTTCCTGCTGGTTTTTTTTTGGCTGCACGGCGAGGGGAGAACAGAAGAGAGGTTGTCTTGCTGTTGGTTTTCTCTTCGCCAATCTTTCTCTATCCTTTAGCTCTGAATCTATTATGTACGAGCATACAAAAAAGTTCCTGTCGAGTTTAAAAGAATTTGTAGTATTGTGCACGTCTACAAATTCAACGGTCCATTGTATTTTGGAGAGGGATCGCTAGAATCCGGTGCACATAAGGAGACGAATCTCTTTCAAAGACAGTGACTACACGTCTCGGACCGATCTACAGGTATTATTTATTTTATTTTGAATCGAAAGAAAATAACATCAAAGAGGTACGCATCGGAACCGGTTGTTTCAGTGAAATTAAATTATTTGTAGATTATTTGAGTTCTTTTGAGGTGATATTTCCAACATTAGCTATAGTGTAGTTTGAATCCCCTTGCATACAACAAAATTAGGGGATGATATGGAATTGCTAGGGAGTTTGATGGCTGAATGCTTTCTTGATGAACTACCAATGTTTCTTCGAAGAATGGATTTCTGGAGATGGGTTCTTCATGGAGAATCTGAGTTTCTATGCTCTTCAAATTGGACCAAGACATCTTTCTCAACCTTAGAAGATTAAACTAGCTGTGACCAGTCCACGCTATTTGCTTTGGACCTCTTAGCTCAAAGAGTTTCCGTATCCGGTCAACTAAGGCCCTAATGGCTAAGGACCAAGTTGCAGTTGATAAAAGTAGATGGAGGCTGTCATCGAGATGTCCCCATCGACAGTCTTATATTAATACCATATGCTTAAAATTCTCATCGGCACACCCAGGTCATTTAAGATTTGGCCATGATGCAAACCTTCAAGGGCCTGGCATGAATACCATCCCCTTTGTCTCATACCCTGGCTCAAAACTGTACTTCCTCCCCCTCGTGGATGTGAGCGTTGGCGATCGCCGTATTGGTTTTCTGGCGGACGCGTTTGTGGCACGAAGGGTGGGAGGAATCAACGTGTACCTTTTTTATGAGCAGCAACCCATATCAGCGGGTTATGAAAGCTTTCAAAGTTTACTTCACGTAGTTTCACTTGCCCAATTCAACTAGATAAGCAATGCTGGCTTTGAATTGTGTTGCTGGAAATTGGACCCGGGGGCAATCTTCGGTCGAAGAGAGGGAGCGGATGTGAGTCCTCACGGCGGGGCGGTGGTCCGTCGGCGAGCGGCGTCCTCTGTCTGGGTTGCCTGCACACGAACCGGTGGCCGGGTTTTCCCGGCGCCGGCCCTGCCGACGGTCAAGTCAGTGAGTGGGGGGGCAAATAGTATGGGAGAAGGAAGATAAACAGTGAATTTTGGGGGGGTACCAATGTTCCTTTTCTCTTGAGAGGCCAAGGCTCCCTTTTATATGCGGGGGGTCGGGTTTACCTGTGGATGTAACAGGGAGAGGCCGTAGTATGGCTCGGCATGGTTGTTTCAGGTCGGTGCTGCCGGTCAGGCGAATCATTGCACTGATGTTGGCGGTATGGCCGAGATCAGAGACCTTATCATAGTCGAACTAGAACCCTGCTGGGGTCGATTTGCCGTGGAAGCTGGGGGATCCGTAGATGTCAGGAGCCACGCGCATTTATTATGGAGTAAGGCCGGAGATCCGGCATTAATGGTGGAGTAAGCCGGAGATCCGCATTTATTGTTGAGTGTGCCGGAAGATTACAGCGGCCATGCGCAATAAATGCCGGAGGGATGTTGGAGTACGGGTCCTCGGACATCGGGGTTTCTCTTAGGGTCGGAGGTCTCGGGGTCGGTCGTCTCGTGGCCGAGCGTTCCGAGGTCGGACGCCGACTTCTGCTGTCCGGGGTCGGAGGTTGTACGGCTTCTCTGGGGCATTTATGTCATTTGGGGGGAAACTTTATTCCCCCCAACACTATCCCCCGACTTCCGAGTTCGAGCGGCTTGTGGGGCTCGGACGTGGGAAGTAAAATCTGTCACTAAGGTTGGGGGGAAGGTCTCGCCGCCCCCTTGTGCTTTCCGGAGTCTTCATGGTGAGATATGCGCCCTCGTCTCGAGGCTGCTTTATTCGGTGAGCTAATGATGGGGCTCGTATCATCATGCTTCTTGAATCGCCAGGATCATTTTACGGCGGATTAATGAGGGGGGACCTCGAGCTCGTCGAGGCGATGTCTCGATTCCGTAATCGACGCTTCTGGCTCATTAATGAGTGTGCCGTTACGGGGTTTGGCGCGACCCGAGGTCGGACGCTTTCGATTTCATGTTACTGGATCACAATTCCGAAGAAGTGGAGGCCTCATCGGGGCTCCACGTGTCCCAGATCTTATTAAACGAGGGGAGCGGGGGTTACGTCCGCTCGTTCCTCAGGACGATTTGATTCTGTGGACCCATGATGAGGCCCCGAGATCCGATGGGACAACGCTTCGATTTCGTATCCGATTTATTAAACCGGAGTGAATACGGTGCCTCGGCTTCCGAGGTCAACACGTGGCGCAACTCAGTCGGGGATGAGAACCGACCCCGTCGATCTAGGCCGTCAGGGGGGTCCATATAAATCCCACGAGTCTGCCCTAAAGGTCTTGCTTGGCTGCCTCTTATTTTCGTCGTCTTTCCCCCCTGCTTCCTCCCTCAGCTGAATCTTGCTGGTTGGTTTCACCTGAAGTCGGTGGACCATGACCTCAGGGTCAATTCCTGGCACGTCCGCGGGCGACCAGGCGAAGACGTCGGCATTATCCCGCAGGAAGCTGACGAGGCGATCCCTCTCATGGGCGCCGAGGCCGGAGCCGACCTGCACAGTTAGCTCGGAAAAATTTTCTCGTAGTGGGATTTGAATAAGGAGCTCACCGGGCTCTACTTGCTTCTTCCAGGGGTGTCCCTCGCATCGAGGGTTTCTATGGGGAGTGAAGGGCGCGTCGGGCGGTCTGGCGCCTCAGCTGGTTGTTTCACTGTGTGGGCCGCCATGTAGCATTGCTTGGCGACCAGTTGGTCTCCGCGGACCTCGCCTACTCCTTGGTCGGTGGGGAACCGCATGAGTAAATGGCGAGTTGAAACCACGGCTCGAAGGGTGTTTAACCCTGGGCGCCCAAGGATGACGTTGTAGACCGAGGGCAGACGGACCACCAGGAAGTCCATCCTCACAGTGCTCTCCCGGGGGGCGAGGCCAACTGTGACAAGGAAGCTAGCCTCACCTTCAACCGAGACCGCATCTCCGGTAAACCCGACTAGCGGGGCACTGATTCTCCGGAGATGTCCTTCTGTCAACCCCATTTTTTGGTAGGCATGGTAGTACAAAATGTTGGCTGAACTTCCATTGTCAACTAGGACACGCTTTACATCAAACCTATTTACAATCATTGAGATGACCACAGCGTCATCGCGTCAGTGGGCTCGACCCCTTCTAAGTCCTCGTCCGAGAACGAGATGACTTCATCGGTACGTGGGCGCTTCGGGGGTGTTCCCTGGGCGGCCGTTCCTGCCGAGGCCCGCCCGATCATGTTGATGGTGCCGGCGATGGGCCTGTTGTCGCCTGGATTTTCGGTTGGTGCGACATTCTCCGCCGGCCTTCTTTCCTCAGGTCGATTCCTCACGAACCGGTTGAGTACTCCCCGTCGGATGAGCGCTTCTATCTCGTCCCGGAGTTGGAAGCAGTCCTCCGTGTCGTGCCCACGGTCTCGGTGGAAGCGGCAATACTTCCTGGTATTTCGGGGAAATCCCGTGTCTCGCATAGGAGGCGGGGGTCGGAAGAAGTCCCGACCCTCAATTTCCATCAGGATCTCGGCCCGGGGAGCATTAACGGGTGTATAGTTCTCGTACCTCGCCTGGTACATCCGGGGCCGTGGTGGAGACCTCGGACGAGGAGGTGTCCTCTGCTGAGGTCGCCCCTGCTGACGGGGCGGACTCCTCAGTCTGGGGAGATTTTTCTCTCTGCGGGGCGACCGGCTCCTTTGTCGGCCGCGTTCCTCGCGGCGTTTCTTCTGTTTCTTCGAGGCGGGCTCAATTGCTCCCCGCCTGGAGGCGACTGCCTCCTCGGCCTTGGCGTACTTCCGGGCTCGGGCCAGCATTTCGGTGAAGTCGGCCGGGAAGCTCTTCTCGATGGAGAAGAGGAATCGGTAAGAGCGAACCCCAGTCTTCAAAGCCGACATGGCTATCGACTGGTCTAGCTCGCGAACCTCCCATGTGGCGGCGGTAAAGCGGTCCAGGTACTCTTTGAGGGACTCCCCCTCCTTCTGCTTGATGTCCAGGAGGGAGTCTGATGTCCGTCGCTGGCGCCGGCTAGCAGCAAAGTTGGTGGCGAACTGCCTGCCGAGCTGCTCAAAAGAGGACACCGTGTTCGGCTTCAGTCCAGAAAACCAAAGCCGGGCGGTCCCTCGGAGGGTTGCTGGGAAGGCCTTGCAGAGTATGGCCTCCGAGGACCCTTGTAGGGCCATGAGGGCCCGATAACTCTCCAGGTGGTCAGGGGGTCGGTGATTCCGCTGTAGGGCTCCACCTGAGGCATTTTGAACCTCGCGGGAACCGGCTCGTCCTCGATCTGGCGGGAGAAGGGGGACTTGGTAGTGAACTCAAAGTCCCCTTCCTGTCTTGCCTTCTTGCTGTGGAGTGCCGCGATCTGGCGCTCCAGATGCTCAACTTTTCGGTCAAGCTCCCCCACCCGTGGGATTGTCGCTGTGGTTTGCGCCAGCCCACGGCGGTCCGGGGCTGACTCCGCCTCAGAGAGTTGGGGTCTCCGGTCGAAACCTTCTCCCGGTGACTCTCTCTGGGGAGAAGCTCGTTCTCCATTGTTGGCTCTGGAGGAGCCATGCAAATTTTGGCTGGGGAGAACCGGGCCGTTGGGGAGACACTCCGGCGGGGCCTGGGCCTGCGGGGGAAGTGAGGGTAAAACCTCCTCGCGCCGTAGACCTTGAACGACGGCGGCCAGGGCCTGGACTTGCTGCTCCAGGGCGTTAAACTGTTCCGGCTGGACCTGAGGAACTGGATCAGCTGGAGTTGGAGAATTCTGGACGGAGTGTCCAGGACTTTGCGGGGGACGCCGGGAGATGTTAGAGGCTCCTTTCTTCTCAACTTCATGAGTGCTACTCGGACCCTTCCTCTAGCGCCAACTGTTGCTGGAAATTGGACCGGGGGCAATCTTCGGTCGAAGAGAGGGAGCGGATGTGAGTCCTCACGGCGGGGCGGTGGTCCGTCGGCGAGCGGCGTCCTCTGTCTGGGTGCCTGCACACGAACCGGTGGCCGGGTTTTCCGGCGCCGGCCCTCCGACGGTCAAGTCAGTGAGGGGGGCAAATAGTATGGAGAAGGAAGATAAACAGTGAATTTTTGGGGGTACCAATGTTCCTTTTCTCTTGAGAGGCCAAGGCTCCCTTTTATATGCGGGGGTCGGTTTACCTGTGATGTAACAGGGAGAGGCCGTAGTATGGCTCGGCATGTTGTTCAGGTCGGTGCTCGGTCAGGCGAATCATTGCACTGATGTTGGCGGTATGGCCGAGATCAGAGACTTATCATAGTCGACTAGACCCTGCTGGGTCGATTTGCCGTGGAGAGCTGGGGATCCGTAGATGTCAGGAGCCACGCGCATTTATTATGGAGTAAGCCGGAGATCCGCATTAATGGTGGAGTAAGCCGGAGATCCGCATTTATTGTTGAGTGTGCCGGAAGATTACAGCGGCCATGCGCAATAAATGCCGGAGGGATGTTAGAGTACGGTCCTCGGACATCGGGGTTTCTCTTAGGTCAGAGGTCTCGGGGTCGGTCGTCTCGTGGCCGAGCGTTCCGAGGTCGGACGCCGACTTCTGCTGTCCGGGGTCGGAGGTTGTACGGCTTCTCTGGGGCATTTATGTCATTTGGGGGGAAACTTTATTCCCCCCAACAAATTGTGCTATCCCATACGCGAGCATGAAGCTCCACTTTCGGAATAATAAAGACCTCATTGTGCAGCCGGCAAATGTAATGGCGATTGCAGGTAGAACCTTTTGTGTTATGATACAAGTAGCAGCATGAATAAGCATATTTGGGCATACTAGCAGAAGGACCATTGGTTCACATTCAACTATAGCCGTCATGAGTTATACATACATATATACATATATACATACATACATATATATATATATATATATATATATATATATATATATATATATATATATATATGTATACATATATATATATATATATATATATATATGTATACATATATATATTATATATATATGTATACATATATATATATATATATATATGTATACATATATATATATATATATATGTATACATATATATATATATATATGTATATATATGTATATACATATATATATATATATGTATACATACATATATATATATATATATATGTATACATACATATATACGTATATATATATATGTATACATACATATATACGTATATATATATATGTATAC
>NW_024069423.1:0-44328 GCF_009389715.1 Phoenix dactylifera
AGGCACTTTTTACATCCATTTGAAATAATTTGAAATCTTTAGAGCATGCAAATGCTAGTAACAATCTAATTGCCTCAAGTCTAGCTACAGGAGCAAAGGTTTCATCAAAGTCTATACCTTCTTCTTGATTATAGCCCTTTGCTACTAGTCTAGCCTTGTTCCTAATTACAATTCTATTTTCATCAAGCTTATTTTTATATATCCATTTGGTACCTATTATTGAATATTCAGAGGGTCGTTCAACTAGGTTCCATACCTTGTTTCTAGTAAATTGGTTTAGTTCTTCTTGCATAGCATTTATCCAATTTACATCCTTTTCAGCTTCTTCTATCTGTTTAGGTTCAAAATGCGAGACAAATGCTAGATGATTATTTAAGTTCCTAAGAGATGCTCTAGTCCTAACAGGTTGAGATGGATCATCTAAAATTAATTCCTTAGGATGCCCATGAGCATACCTCCAAGCCTTAGTCAGCCCATGATCCACAATTGCCTCTTGGCTTGATGATGCATTTCCAATTAGTTTTTGTTCATCTTCTTGTAATGTCATCTCATCAATCTTTTCTTCAAGAATTTCAGCATCATCATCAAGAACAACTCTCTTGCTAGAAGAGATATCACTAGTATCATCAAAAACAACATGTATAGACTCTTCAATAACAAGGGTTCTTTTATTAAAAACTCTATAGGCTTTACTTGTTGTAGAATACCCCAAAAATATACCCTCATCAGATTTAGAATCAAATTTACCTAAGTTATCCTTCCCATTATTATGAATGAAACACCTACATCCAAAAACATGAAAATAGTTTACTTTGGCCTTTCTATTTTTCCAAAGTTCATAAGGTGTTTCCTTTATAATGGGTCTCAATAAAACTCTATTTAATATATGACATGATGTATTAATGGCTTCTCCCCAAAATACTTCGGGAGGTTTGTTGCCCAGTAGATACAACCCAAGAGGGGGGGTGAATTGGGTCTTTTAAAACTTTTATGCTACTTCTACTACTTTTTGATTAACTATGCTAAGTTGTATAGATGCACAGTGAAAGTTAAACTTAGCAAGGGTTTGATGTATAGACTTCGACTTGATTAAATATGCTTGCAACTAAAGGATGTGCGGATAAGAATTAAGCAAGCAATTTATCTAAGTAAGTAAGTGTGTTAGTTAGACAATAACTAGAGGCATTACAAACACAAAGGACATATAGTGGTTCGGTGCACCCCAGCACCTACATCCACTCCCCAAGACCTCTTGGGAATTTCACTATAATCCTACCGATTACAGCCGGTTGTTTTACAAGCTCACAACCCAACTTGTTGTTTTACGAGCGCACAACGAACTCGGTCGGTTTTTCCAGGCTCACCGACTAGAACCAACCCCGATTGTTTTTCCGGGCTCACAATCAAACCCTTACACGTTGGTTTTACCCTCGGCTCACCAACAAACCTAAACCCGTTGGTTTTCCCTTTGGCTCACCAACAAACCTTAATCCCGTTGGTTTTCCCTTTGGCTCACCAACAAACCTTACACCGTTGGTTTTTCCTTTGGCTCACCAACAAACCTTTAACCCCTTGATTCAATCCCTTGATTGAATCAAGTTACAAGATATTAAAACAAAGAATAAAAACAAATCAAAGCTTCTTAAACAAGCAGATATGACAATATAAACAAATAGAGTAAAGAGAAGCCCTCAAACGAGTTTTGAAGATGGAGGAGCTCGGCTTCTTCTTTACTTGATCCTCCTCTGATTTGGCATGAAGTAGAGGATCCCCGAGGCAGCACACGGATGGAGAGGAAGCTTTCGGATTCACTTGGATGCTCTTCTTCTCTCTATTTCGTTTTGGATGGCCCTTTTGTGCTTATGGGAGATTTCCTTTATAATCTCTTTGAGATCTCTTTCCTAGATGATCTCTCCCACTTTCATGAATTCTCCCCTAGCTCTCTTCTTGTTTTTATAGCTTTAGATGGCGTGGAAACAAGAATATAGCCGTTAGAGACAAGAAAAAGAGCCGTTGGACACAGTCTGCATTTCCTGACAATGTTACCGTTGGGATCGGAGTCGACTCGCGCGATCAGGAGTCGGCTCGCCTGTTGCAGGAGTCGGCTCGTGTTTTACCGGAGACGACTCGGCCACTGTTCCAAATTTGAATTAATGTGCTTGCCTCGACTGGGAGTCGACTCGTCTTAACCTGGAGTCGACTCGCCAACTTCTGGAGCTGACTTGGCAATTTCGGAGTCGGCTCATCCACTGAAGTCCGTGGATCCAATTTTGAATTTTGTCCTCTCGAGTCGACTCGACTGTCCTGGGAGTCGACTCGAATCTCAGAGCCCGAACTCCCGATCCTCTGTCTTTTGGCTCGTCCAGTCTTGGAGTCGACTCGAACTTCCTTGGAGTCGACTCGGCTCTCAGTTTGCGAAACACAGCCTTCTGCCATCTTGGTGTAGCGCTGCCTTGGAGTCGACTCGAGCTGTCTGGGAGTCGACTCGAATCTCAGAGGCAGTAACTTGGTTTCTGTCTGTTGATGGTCGCGGAGTCTCGGAGTCGACTCGTGCAATGCGGGAGTCGACTCGAATCTCAGAGTCCCAAAAATGCTCTCTGACTTTTTCCTTGTGTTCCGCTGAGAGTCGACTCTTGCTTTCTTTGGAGTCGACCTACCAACCATCGGAGTCGACTCGCGTTCCACTGGAGTCGACTCGAATCTCAGACCCGAAAACTGCTCTCTGACTTTTCTGCCTGTGACTCCTAGGAGTCGACTCATACTTCCCCGGAGTCGACTCGGTAAACGTTGGAGTCGACTCGAATTCCTCAGGAGTCGACTCGAAGACTATTCTTTTGAATTTTTTCTTTGATTTTACTCCTCCAATTTGAATCCTTTGAACTTTAAGCTTGGGCCAATAAATTGTAGCTTTCTTCCAACTTGAGAGCTTTGGAGGCCTTCTTGTGTTCTCCCAACTTGCTATGTTCCTTGCAAAATAAATATCTTTCTCCTTGCAACATAAACATTAGTATCTATACTTCAAGATTTTGTGATCATCAAAATCAATCTATGAATCAATCTTTGGGTCATCAATCTCCCCCTTTTTGATGATGACAAAACTTGGAGTATATGCAATATAAAAGATATTGATTTCTAGAAGTAATACATAGCTAAGTTGCATGAAGTAGAAAACATATATATGTAAAAACATACTTCATGATAATGCTTTAAATTTAATCAGCTTAACACAATTAACATATTTAAATTTTAAGCTGATTTGTATTCAATTCAAAGTAATAAAGCATTATGAGTATATATAGCATATACTTAGATATTTCTCCCCCTTTTTGACAACATCAAAAAGATAGTGAAACATTAAGCACAAAGATCAGAGCAGAACACATCGAGTGTGAATTCAAGAGGTTTTCTAATTTGATACCACAGATAGTTTTCTAATCAAGTGTAGGTGGAATCTTCCTTAGGTTAATTCAAGAAGTACTACAAATGATATTCAAGGAAAAACATGAGTGGAAATCTAACCTCTCTTCACTGAGTATGAAAGCTTGTTCGTTTAAGACCTTTTGCCCAATCTATTAAGTATTTTATCAATCATGAGAGCAATTTAATTAATTTTCTTAATGACTTCAAAGTTCTTTTATGATAATAGGAGCATTGGGGCACAAATATCAAAATATACATTCATGCAATTTTTGATACATCTTAGAGCTCTTTTAAAGACTTTCTTTTATTTCTTTAGGAAATAAGCACAATTTGATACATAAAATAATGAATTTGCACAAAATTGAAGTTCCAAAAAGCAAGCCAATTAGAGCTCATTAGTGAAGTTCCAAAAATAGATTTTCTAAGAGATACTCAAGAAAATTTAACACATTATTCTCCAGCTTTTTCATTAAATTAGAGGCTCTTAAGATTTGCAATTTGGTTCAAGAGTGATGCATGAGATATACTAACCAAATAACACGCCTCAAGGTGTATCATACAGATTTTCAGATTTAAATTTCAGATGATACATATTGGAGAGTATTAGAATCACTTTTCATTTAGTGTTCTTTCTCTCTCCTTTAGTTATAGATTTATGCGATTAAGTTCCATAAGACCTTTCCTTCTGAAATTTTCTTTCTCCCCCTCAATTGATCATTCCATTTAAGAGTTTAGAATCCTAAGATAATGTTCAATAAGATTGTCAATCTTAAAAATATATTTCAGCTTATTTTCATAAGACTCAAGGTTTGAGATAAGACAACCTTTATAGAACTCATCTCAAGGAAATTAAAGCATGTCTTGCAATATAAGGAGGTTCATCAAAATCAATCCATAAAATTCAAAGTATGCATCAAAATAAAGTGTCTTTGGGATAGGATACTGAATATCTAAAGCTCCCCCTCAAAAGATGCATTCTTCTTTAATCATTTTAAATTATTGAATTTCAGATTTTAGTGATAAACGTGAATAACACTGAAATTCTGTAATATCGAGAATGTAGAGTAATCTAGTATTATTCCAAAATTTGTAGTAATTACTCTTTCTAATCCTTTACGAACAAGTTATGCTTTCTCTTAATCTTAGAGAAAATGTATAGAAATATTAATCAGAAAATGATTCATTTGAAGCTCAATTTCTTTCAAAAGCATTTACATTTTCTTTCTTTTAGAGTCATTTGAGTGAACTGAAATATTTCTAGTTTTAAGATCATTCACTCTATTGATGGAAGTCTTTAATAATGTAGGAGAGAAAAACATATAGATGATCATTGAAGTATATCTATTTATAGAACTCAATTTCTTAATTATAGTTTTTCTGCAATGGATACATGAAGCACAATAAATCTTTTTAATATCAAAATAAGATCATATATTTAGAAATTTTTGTTTGCAATCAAGATCTTCGAAAGACACATCATTTGGACCAATATTAGTACACTTTGAAGATAAGAAATGATATGTTTCGGATGCGTATCGGAGCAATCAACCAAAGGCATCAGAATTAATTCTGTTTTTCTTACATTAAGATTTTATTTAGAAATCATATTGAGTCTAAGCTTGTATACAAAATCAGATTCTGAATTACATAGGATTTTCAATTGAGGCTTTCAAAATCATAATTTGAGATATGTATCTTCCACATTATAGCTCATCTTAAATCATTAAGATTGAAAACGCATATTTCAATAACATTAGAGCACTTTCAGAATCTTTGTATTTAATTTTGAGTTTTGATACAAAATGGAGGATATTTTAACAAGTATTAGGATATTATGTATCAAAGTTAGGCAAGTAGAAAGATAGATCAAGATTAATTCATTCTGCCTAAATAGAGATATCTTTCTCTTCTCCTTTTTACAAATTTATTTAACTTTCAGATTTTAAAGATGATTGTGAACGACAAATCTGAAATTTCTTTTCAATAATACCCAAAAATTTATGCAGTATTTCAAACATTCAATTAAATTATCTAAGCATGGAGCATTACAAAATATTGAGAACCCATAATTCAAAACATCATACCATATGCACACTATATTAAGTGTTAAGTCATACATTAAAATAATAAGAACAAGCATGTCAAGGATCAAAATCAATTCTTTTCAAATAAACTCCTCCTATTCAAATATTATCTTGCATTGATTTCATCCTTAAATTATGTTTTCAAGTGATAAAAAAGACTTGATTCTTCTTATATACTTTCATTTACTTTGTCTTTCATTTTTACTTTCTTATGCTCTATACTCTATTTGCTCCCTATCCGGTGGAGTTGGGAAGGGGCACGAGGTACTACCACTAGCCTCCCTCTTGTGCCGTCCCTAATATGCCCTACACCGAATAGTTGGGTCAAATAGTGCCGGGTACTACCACTAGCCTCCCCATTGGCACCATCCCTATGATGAGCAATATAGAAAGGTTAAAATGTTTACTTCAAACTCTCCCTGTTTGAGTGTAATTAATTATAGATTTTATCCCTTCCAAATGTGCCGAATATATTATGCTTGTTTTGCTTTTCCTTAAGATTGAAGTACTTGCCTTTGCTCAGATTTTTTATCTCTTGAACAATGTCCATTTTCTTTTCTTTATCTCTCTCTCTTTTTGTTATTCTCAAGTAATCTACATGAAAGAGCAGAATAAAGAAATAATGAAATGTATCGTATAGAGGTATATCATGCAAACACTATTTTCATTATGCCCAAGAATTCGTAGCTTCTCACAAGTCATTCTAAATCAGAGTTTTAATCATATACTTGTGTATTTCATGGTTATGATACAGCCATAGAAATATTTTAGATTGAGCAAACCATGAAACAATTTCTAAAAGTATAAGTCAGTCAATACACATATAGACATGATATCAAAAATTAATAATTAAAGAATTTAATCATGCCATAATAGGATTTAAGTTATTGACTTTGCTCAATTAATTTGTGAGAAAGGTATCTAAAATTACCTATTCATTATATGTTCTTCAAGCCAAACTAGATTTCTTATGTGTGAACTTTTGGCTGAAGAAGATCCTCTCTCTTGTTTGCATGTGAATGTTTAGTGTATCTTACATGAAGATATCCTTCAAGTTGAAATTTCTCATTTTTCTTTCTTGAAGGAAGGTCATTAGTTTCTTTAAGATACAAAGCATTCATCCAACATATATATATTTTTTAATTAGATGACTCAATATAAGATATGATAATAATTGAATGTTGAGTCACTTTACTCAAGAGATTGCCTAAACATAAGCAAACATATGTCACTTGAACTAAAGAGATAGTTTCATTAACCAAGACTGTTCAAGGACAAGCATGTGAAGCAATAGGGAGATTCATCAAGGTCAAATTAATTTCTTATTTTCAACATCAATTTAGCTTAGATTCTATTTGCTTAAGATAATTATCAATAAGGCATGCTAGCTAAGTTTTAATCAAATTGCCTTAAACAATTGTTTCTATCAAAATTCAGATTATGATTCATTTGTTATCAATAAATTATGATTCATTAGAGTTAGATTGAAGTCTTGCATAAGGGCACATAATGATCACACAATCTGGTCTATTAGGTGTATGATGAAATAATTATTCTATCATGCTTTTGATGCTTGTTCCAAATCACATATTGCTTTATCATATTGGTAATGAGTGTTTTCAAATAAGGTGGTTATTTTACATAGATTTTTTTAAATGAAATAACCACATAGACGTATATTCTACACATTCATTTGACAGAATATAAAGCTCATAAAGCAAGCAAATGATAATGGTGATCTTTACTTCTAATCATGCAAGAATTTCATCAAGATCTAATTCATCTTTTCTTGATTGAATCTTTTAGTAGTCACCAATTTTTCTTCATTAAGTGCATATGAAAAAGATTAACCATATAATTTGATTTTAGTATTTTGATAATAAATCATTAGTCTCATAAAGAATAAAATGAATTGATAGTTCTACAACTAGAATTTTTCATGAATGTTCTATATGCATTGCTTGATGAATGATATCCAAGGATAGAAGTATCTTTATCAGGTTTGGCATTATTTTCATAATAACATGTACGACTGAAAAATATGAAAGATATGCAATGGTTCATTTTCCATTTTTCAGAAGATCAAAATTTTCATCAAAAATAGAAATCATATGTATGACAAGCAGTGATGATAGTCTTTTAAAAATTATTTAAGTAGATGACTATCATACATAATTGTCTTTTTCATTTCTTCAAGAATTCTATTAATCCTATTTTGCTTATGGTGTCCTTGGTGCTGAAATTATTGGATTTAATATTATTTTCTGTATAACCTTTATCAGGATTTTGGTTTTCAACACTGTGCCATGATACTCTTTATCTTCACAGTTTGGAAACCTTTATCATTTGAACCACTTTTACAAGATTTAGTAAATACAGAAAAATACTTCAGTTTTATTTTTCAAGAATAAATCCAATGTAAGCTTTTGAAAAAATTAGTGTTGGAAACAACATCTCTAGATTTAGAAATTATTTTTGTTTGTTTCCTTAGTTAGCATGCATAGTAAAACTTTGACCTTTAAGAGGATAATCTAAGTAAGCCTATGGCAAGGTCTTTTGAGATTAAGTACATACTAGCATGAGCTGATTTCATATGCCAAATATGGTTTCTTTAATCTTGGTATTCATAGTGCATATATTCAAAAGCATACCAAGTACACATTATCATATCTATGATCAATAAACAATAATGCCATAGATAAAAACTCTCAATCAAGCATATAGAGAATTCATAGAGTTATTCTTAATAAGTTGATTAATCATTTAGCACCTTATCCACTAGTGAGTAAAATGAAATGATTTGATTATATTTCCAAAAGTATTTTCTATATCACAAAATTGATCACTACTAGCAAATCATATCAAATACTAAAGCACAAATAATGATGAGATGCAAGAATTACTGATTTCATTATTATTTTTTTTTGTTAATAACTTTTTAAGTTTCTTTATGTTCCATGGGTACCTTGGTACACCTATGTGTACATCCTCATTTTCTCATTTTGGGTACCCAAGCTTGCTTGAGTCCTTGAGAGTTAGGACATATGGTTCCTTTTGGAACCCATATCTGTTTAATAGTAATAACTTTACCATTTGATTTAATTATACTAGAACGATAGGTAAAGTTGTTATTCCCATTCTTTTCATGTTTGAGATAAGTTATCTTATTTAATGGTTTGCATGGTGAATTGATAACCTTTTTCTCTAGAGATTTATGGTTAAGTGAAGGAGTCAAGCTAAATTTTGATTTATCAAAATCACCATGTTGGCTTTCAAACATCATTTTTAATCTTTCTGAGCTTACGGTGAATTTGTTAATGCAAGATTTTAATTGATTAATTTCTTCGCTTAAGTTTTGATTTTCTTTAATTAAGCTATGATTTTTCTGAATCAATTCTTCTGAAAATGACCTTAAGCATTCATTTTCAGAATTTAGTTTCTCTTGTATTTCATCATTAGAATTTCTTTCTTTTGAAATTTTCAGATTTAGTTTCTTAAGATTTTTATTCTTTACAGCTAATTTTCTACATTCACCATACAAATCATGAAAAGCATTTAATAATTCATCATAAGAAAATTCTTCTTGAAAATTATTTGATATAAGAGTAGATTCAGTTTTTACCTTGTCTTCTTGTGCCATAAAGCACAAGTCAGTTACCTCTTGTAGTTTCTTGGAGCTAATATCATCATTGTCGCTCCTAACTTTTATTTTCTGGCTTGACTCTTTCTTGGTCAAGGCTTTCTTCCTTTTTATCTCTTTCTTCCTTTCTTCTTGCTTCCTTTTCTTCTTTGTCTTTAGGAAGCTGATTTGCCTCGGAGTCGACTCGGACCTTATTGGAGTCGACTTGGTGAACTTGAGAGTCGACTCTGAGATACTTGGAGTCGACTCGACTGAGGGAGATTCAACACCCTTTTCTGCAGTCTCATTGTTAGTATATATTTGAAGCACATGTGAGCTAGTCTGAGATTTATCATAAATATTTTCTAAAGTATCCCAGATCTCCTTAGCAGATAAGCATGCAGAAATTTCATTAAACTTCGTTTCTTGAATAGCACAATATAAC
The DNA here is from genome assembly GCF_009389715.1 of Phoenix dactylifera. Lineage (NCBI taxonomy): Eukaryota > Viridiplantae > Streptophyta > Magnoliopsida > Arecales > Arecaceae > Phoenix > Phoenix dactylifera. Next base: position 9,569 of record NW_024069423.1, read on the forward strand.
ATGTTCATAGCATTAGCGTTCAATTGTGCTAAGTCCTTTTCATTAATAGTTTGTGAGAGTGTGTGAAGGTCATTTGTTATGATTTTCCATAAATAATAGTTTTGTGATTGAATAAAAATGCGCATGCGTATTTTCCAATGTGTATAGTTTATGCCATTAAATAGTGGAGGTGTATCAATTGATTGTCCTTCTCCTAGAAAACTATCTATTTGACTTGTCATGATCTTTGGCTTTTGATCGTGAGATCAATAATTAAACTTAGAGCACCTGCTCTGATACCACTTGTTGCCCAGTAGATACAACCCAAGAGGGGGGGTGAATTGGGTCTTTTAAAACTTTTATGCTACTTCTACTACTTTTTGATTAACTATGCTAAGTTGTATAGATGCACAGTGAAAGTTAAACTTAGCAAGGGTTTGATGTATAGACTTCGACTTGATTAAATATGCTTGCAACTAAAGGATGTGCGGATAAGAATTAAGCAAGCAATTTATCTAAGTAAGTAAGTGTGTTAGTTAGACAATAACTAGAGGCATTACAAACACAAAGGACATATAGTGGTTCGGTGCACCCCAGCACCTACATCCACTCCCCAAGACCTCTTGGGAATTTCACTATAATCCTACCGATTACAGCCGGTTGTTTTACAAGCTCACAATCCAACTTGTTGTTTTACGAGCGCACAACGAACTCGGTCGGTTTTTCCAGGCTCACCGACTAGAACCAACCTCGATTGTTTTTCTGGGCTCACAATCAAACCCTTACACGTTGGTTTTACCCTCGGCTCACCAACAAACCTAAACCCCGTTGGTTTTTCCTTTGGCTCACCAACAAACCTTAATCCCGTTGGTTTTCCCTTTGGCTCACCAACAAACCTTACACCGTTGGTTTTCCCTTTGGCTCACCAACAAACCTTTAACCCCTTGATTCAATCCCTTGATTGAATCAAGTTACAAGATATTAAAACAAAGAATAAAAACAAATCAAAGCTTCTTAAACAAGCAGATATGACAATATAAACAAATAGAGTAAAGAGAAGCCCTCAAACGAGTTTTGAAGATGGAGGAGCTCGGCTTCTTCTTTACTTGATCCTCCTCTGATTTGGCATGAAGTAGAGGATCCCCGAGGCAGCACACAGATGGAGAGGAAGCTTTCGGATTCACTTGGATGCTCTTCTTCTCTCTATTTCGTTTTGGATGGCCCTTTTGTGCTTATGGGAGATTTCCTTTGTAATCTCTTTGAGATCTCTTTCCTAGATGATCTCTCCCACTTCCATGAATTCTCCCCTAGCTCTCTTCTTGTTTTTATAGCTTTAGATGGCGTGGAAACAAGAATATAGCCGTTAGAGACAAGAAAAAGAGCCGTTGGACACAGTCTGCATTTTCTGACAATGTTACCGTTGGGATCGGAGTCGACTCGCGCGATCAGGAGTCGGCTCGCCTGTTGCAGGAGTCGGCTCGTGTTTTACCGGAGACGACTCGGCCACTGTTCCAAATTTGAATTAATGTGCTTGCCTCGACTGGGAGTCGACTCGTCTTAACCTGGAGTCGACTCGCCAACTTCTGGAGCTGACTTGGCAATTTCGGAGTCGGCTCATCCACTGAAGTCCGTGGATCCAATTTTGAATTTTGTCCTCTCGAGTCGACTCGACTGTCCTGGGAGTCGACTCGAATCTCAGAGCCCGAACTCCCGATCCTCTGTCTTTTGGCTCGTCCAGTCTTGGAGTCGACTCGAACTTCCTTGGAGTCGACTCGGCTCTCAGTTTGCGAAACACAGCCTTCTGCCATCTTGGTGTAGCGCTGCCTTGGAGTCGACTCGAGCTGTCTGGGAGTCGACTCGAATCTCAGAGGCAGTAACTTGGTTTTCTGTCTGTTGATGGTCGCGGAGTCTCGGAGTCGACTCGTGCAATGCGGGAGTCGACTCGAATCTCAGAATCCCAAAAATGCTCTCTGACTTTTTCCTTGTGTTCCGCTGAGAGTCGACTCTTGCTTTCTTTGGAGTCGACCTACCAACCATCGGAGTCGACTCGCGTTCCACTGGAGTCGACTCGAATCTCAGACCCGAAAACTGCTCTCTGACTTTTCTACCTGTGACTCCTAGGAGTCGACTCATACTTCCCCGGAGTCGACTCGGTAAACATTGGAGTCGACTCGAATTCCTCAGGAGTCGACTCGAAGACTATTCTTTTGAATTTTTTTCTTTGATTTTACTCCTCCAATTTGAATCCTTTGAACTTTAAGCTTGGGCCAATAAATTGTAGCTTTCTTCCAACTTGAGAGCTTTGGAGGCCTTCTTGTGTTCTCCCAACTTGCTATGTTCCTTGCAAAATAAATATCTTTCTCCTTGCAACATAAACATTAGTATCTATACTTCAAGGTTTTGTGATCATCAAAATCAATCTATGAATCAATCTTTGGGTCATCAAGGTTACTTTCACATAGCATGGTTCTAGCCATTTTCTCTAGGGTTCTATTCTTTCTTTCTACAACTCCATTTTGTTGTGGTGTCCTAGGTGCAGAAAAATTATGAGTTATCCCCTTTTTACTAAAAATTCATCAAATAGATAATTTTCAAATTCCGTTCCATGGTCACTTCTAATAGCTATGACTGAAGCATCTCTAGCATTAGTTACTTCCTTATGAAATTTCTTAAATACTGAAAATGCTTGATCTTTATGAGCTAAAAACATGATCCAAGTATATCTAGAAAAATCATCTACAATAACAAGACCATATTTGTTTCCACCTAGACTTGTGGTTCTAGTTGGTCCAAATAGATCCATGTGTAGTAGTTCAAGAGGTCTAGAGGTAGAGACACAATTTATGGATTTAAAGGAGTTCCTTGATTGTTTGCCATATTGACAACTTCACAGATTTTATTTTTCTCAAATTTTAGTTTTGGCAAACCTATCATGGAATCTCTTTTAACTAGTTTTGATAATGTATCCATACTTGCATGACCTAACTTACGGTGCCATAACCAACTTGCATCATTATCCTTAGTATCATTAACAACTAAATAGGGGTTATGTTTGGCAAGATCCTCAAGATCTACTACGTACACATTGCCACGTCTTATTCCTTTAAATACTAAACTGTTGTCACTTGAGTTGGTTATGATGCATAAAGATGGTTTGAACAGAACATCAAAACCCCTATCACACAATTGACTAATGCTAAGTAGGTTATGCTTAAGACCATCAACATATCGAACATTATCAATAAAGGTTGAAGGGGTGATTTGTACTTTACCTATACCAATGATGTGACCTTGGTTATTGTCTCCAAATGTCACAGCACCTCCCTTCTTAGGCTCAATGGATGAAGAATTGGTCTTTGTCACCCGTCATGTGTCTTGAGCAGCCACTATCCAAGTACCAACAGTTTTTGTCGACCTTGGCTGCAAGACACTCCTACACAAGGAAATCATACAATTTTAGGTACCCAAGTTTTCTAGGGTCCTTCATGGTTAGTAATGTTGGTTCCTTTTGGAATCCAAACCCTTTTAATTTTTTCTTTAGCTTTTCCTTTTCTATGATCACACACATTAGCTTTATGTCCTATTGTTCCACAGCAAAAACAGGTTATTTTCTTAATTTTGCTTTCCCCTGCTTTTACAAAGAAATTACTAAGAAGCTTTTGCTTATTTTTTGGTTTATACCCTAAACCAGCTCCATTGAACACAGCTCGTTGACTATTAAGTATCATTTCCAATTTTTCAAAACTATATGTAAGCTTTTCTACAAAAGGTTTGTACTTTTCAAGTTCTTGTGCCACCTTTTGTTTTTCTGTTTTTAGTGCATTTAATTCTTTTGTGAAATTATCTCTAATAGTTTGTTTATCCTTTTTAAGTTCAGAAATTTTCTTGGTTAGTTTTTCGTTATCTTTAATTAAGGTATTAGTTTTTTGAATTAACATTTGCTTGCTTGTTTTAAGTTCTAAATTTTCTTTAGTGATAAAATCCTTATCCTTAACTAATTTATCGTATTTATGGAGGTGAGATTGATTGGTTAGTTTTAGCTCTTTATTCTTAAGACTTATTGTCTTATATTCATCCATTAATTCATTAAACGCATCATATAATTCATCGAAGATAAAGTCTAAATGTGTTTCAGATGTTACCTCATTGTCGTTAGCCATAAAACATAGGTTGGCCTTTTCTTCTTGTTCCTCATCCGATGATGATGATGATGTATCGGAGTCCGATAGGGTGGAGACGAGGACTTTCTTTTTCTTGTACTTGCTGGCCTTCTTGAGCAAAGGACAGTCTGCTCTAAAGTGTTCCGGCTTCTTACACTCGTAGCATCCGATTTCCTCATTTTCCCTTTCCTTACCTTTATCATTGTAATAGGAAACTTGAGGGGCCTCTCCTTTGATGAAAGGACTTCTTTCGGTTGATGAATTTTCTGAACTTACGCACGAGAAGAGCCTCATCATCATCTTCCCTCATGATTTCTTCTTCACTGCTGCTACTGCAAGATAAATCCTTGTTAGAAGAAGTAGATTTGAGAGCTATTACCTTTTTTTTGTGAGAGGATTCTTCTTCCCTGTGTTGTTTCATTGTGAGCTCGTGCGTCATTAGGGATCCAAGAAGCTCCTCAAGTGGAAGCTTGTTCAAGTCCTTGGCTTCTTGGATTGCCGGTCACCTTGGCCTCCCATGACCTTGGCAAACAACGAAGAATTTTCCTGACAAGGTCACTGTTAGTATAATTTTTGCCAAGGCTTTTTAGGCCATTGACAATGTCTGATAAATCTAGTAAACATGGAAGTGATAGTTTCATTGGAATCCAACTTAAATAATTCATACTTATGAACTAATATATTTATTTTAGATTCTTTTACTTGATTTGTGCCCTCGTGGATCACTTCAAGTCTATCCCAATCTCTTTTGCAGAATTGCAAGTAGAGACTCTATTGAATTCATTTCGGTCTAAAGCACAATAGAGCACATTCATTGCTTTGGCATTTAGTTGTGCCTTCCTTATATCATTGTCATCCCAATCCTTTTCAAGTTTGGGTATAGTAACACCCTCTACAAAAATTGATGGGATGTATGGTCCATTAAGTATGGTGGTCCACATCTCATAGTCTTGTGCTTGAATAAATATTCTCATCCTAGCCTTCCAATATAAGTAGTCGGTTCCATTGAAGAATGGAGGTCTATGGGTGGACTGGCCCTCAATATGAGAAGATCCAAATGGGGTTGTCATTTTGATCTTTTACTCTTTTGGTAGAAGAGTTCCGGCTCTGATACCACTTGATGCCCAGATAGACAATCCAAGAGGGGGGGTGAATTGGGTTTTAAAATAATTATTGCAATTAAAAGACTTTGTGAGTAACTAATTAAAACTTTTGCGAGTGGATTAATTAGTTGCTGTATGCAGTGGATGAAGGGAAAGAAAGAGACAATGAAACAATCACAAACACAAGCAATTTTATAGTGGTTCGGAGCTAACCCTCGCTCCTACGTCCACTCCCCAAGCCTCACTTGGGAGTTCACTATAATCCCACGGATTACAGCCGGTTGTTTTACAAGTTCACAACCCAACTTGTTGTTTTACGAGATCACAATGAACTCGGTCGGTTTTTACAGGCTCACCGACTAGAACCATCCGATTGTTTTTTCGGAATCACAATCAAACCCTTACACCGTTGGTTTTAACCTTGGCTCTGTTAGATGTATGCCCTAGAAGCCAATCTGACTGACACATTGTTAATTCTAGGGACATAATTTTGTACTTGACTATTTATTATTGAATAAATAAAAGGCATCTTATCATTCATATTATTTATGTGTCTATGAATCGTCCAAGAAATTAATAAGATGATGATGCATATTCTCAAGAGTTGAGAATTTGAGCCATGTATCATTAGTGATTAATTTCTAAATGCTCCTGATCAATGGATCATCACGAGGACGGTGATCGATCCGATCAATGCACAGATCACTTTCCTTCTGGATGGACGAGACTTGAGTCCATAGTGTAGGGACACTGAAGTGATAGTGCAGGTGCTTGTTAGAGAACAAGGGTACTGAGCGTGACCAAGACAAGAAATCACTTGGATGTCTATCCACTCGTCAGTGACTTGCTTGATGTTGCAGTAGTACGACTGGTCTTTGACCTGCGGTGCTTCAGCTACTCACAGTGAGGTTATTGTAGTTTGACTACACGTATACATGGTCTCTAGTCATATGGCTCCTTGTAGTGTAGATTGGCTGCAGTAAGTTCACTGTAGGAGTAGGGTATGCACTTACATGGAATCTATCGAACTTGATAGAAGAGGAGTGATCCTATGTGATTTGTTAGACTGAGTTCTAAGACCTTGGCCAGGGCAGTAATATAAAGTGGAGAAAGAGTTTTTCACTATCGAACTCGAGTCGAATAAATCTTGACATATGACAGACGAAGGGGTTTGACGAGTTATCCATGACCTCCGTCCTGTAGGGATCTACGATAGAAGGACTGTATCACATGTTAACTGCACCTAGAGGTTCATCATTCTATTCTACTGGGTAGCCACTACATGCTGCTAGGTGTCACTGATGGATGGTGGGACTCACAGGGATTATCTCGATGATCGATAAACCCAAATGAGTAGAGTTGGAATCGTTCCAATCCATTGAAAGGAGTTTTCAATGATATTGTGATAGAGATCACAATATATCTCATTACCAGTCAGAATAGAACCTATGGGGTCACACACACTAGAAGTATTGACCGATCCAATGGTTGAATAGTGATTAGGAATCACAAGTAATCAATTTGATTGATATTCAGTTGAAGAAGGAACAATGGAAATTGATTAATTGGACTTAAAACACAAATCCTACTTAGAGTAGGATTCCTAGAGTCCTAATTGGATTAAGACTGGGAATTCTATTTGGAGTAGGACTGCGATTCCTACTTGGAGTAGGATTCCTACAATCCTAATTAGATTAGGATTTTGAATTCATTTTTGATTCCTACTTAGAATAGGATTCCTAGAAATCCTAATTGGATTAGGACTTCGGATTCAAATAGAGTCCTAATTGGATTAGGACTAAAATTAAATATGTCCTAATTTGGATTAGGGTTTCTTAAGTCACAATTAATTATTAATCTAATGAATCAATAAGACTCCTAATTGGATTAGGATTGAAGAGTTCAATTGAGTCAAAATTGATTTAAGTTCTAATTGGATTAGGACTTACCTAGATTGGATCCAAATTGGTTCACCCTTGGTTAAACCCTAATTGGATTAGGGCTAAACCAAATTAAGGCCACCCAATCCTCATTAGATGAGGATTAGGGCAACACAAGAAGGAGGGGCTCAAGCCCCTTCTCCTTGGGTTCATGGGTGCGGCAACAAGAGGGGCCGACGCCCCTCTTGGAATTAATTCAAGGGAGCTCCTAAAAGTTAGGAGCTCCACTTGTTATTTAAAGAGGGCTTTTTGGGGCTGACCTAATTGGACAAGGAGAAGCCTCTCCTCTCTTGTGCCGTGGCCCTCTCCCTCCCCTTTGCCTTCAGCCGCAAGCAAGGAGGAAGCCAAAGGTGGTTGGCGGATCCTCCTTCCTCTTCCCTTCCTTCATCCAACGCAAGGAAGAAAAGAAGGCTGCGTGGGGATTCTTCTTCTTCCTCTTCTTCATCCTTCTTCTTCCTCCTCTCAAGCACAATCAAGGGTTGATTGAAAGAGAGGAGATCAGCCATCAAAAGTTATCTCTGCAAGGGAGCTAGCACCCCGGGGATATAGAAAGCTTAGATTGGTCATCTGCTTCGGGTGGATACCCGTAGAGGCCGGGCACTTGAACGGCTTCAAGCGAACCTTCATCCTAAACCACGAACTTCAGTTTGCGGTGATCATCTACCCGCATAAGGTGAAGATCTGATCTTCATAACGTTTCTAAAAGTTTTTAATCCTTATCTATCTACGAACGGTCTTGAAACAACGTTCATACGATGAACGGTTGATCCCGCGCATGCCTCTTCCGCTGCATCTGAATTTTTTGAATTTCAGCGGCATGATCGGGGTTTTCTAACAGTGGTATCAGAGCCTAGGCTTCATAGATTAAGGTAAGGATTAATTATTAGTAGGCTTATTAGATCTGAAAATTGAAAGATTATGCATGCAGATTTTTCTAGAGTGCTGATTTTTGCATGCTGATTTTTATATGATAAGATGATGATTCTAATTGCATTGTTAATGAGATTACAAAGTTTAGAATCATGATTAGCATGATCAGCAACCTATGTCATGAGATAATCAGTTAGTTTTCAGATCTGAAAATTATAATTGCTGCATGTGGTGATGATCATAGGATTCAAACCCTTTTGGTATTAAATGTAAAGACCTGCGATGTGATCTGCAATGTCATGTAATTTTTCAGATGCTTGCATGCATCTTATTTGATGTTTTGAGAGGCCTGCGTGCCTCCTAAAAGGGAGATGTAATTTATTTTTGTTTTTATTTTATATCTGGTTGTATTTCTGTGATGTGATGTACGTCAACGATCAAGTCGAAGATGATGTATGAGATGAGCAGGGGTCTAAGCAGTTGATGGCGATTGGATCAAGAGTTGGTCAAGGATCGAATCAAGGAGGCTTGGAACCAATTCAAGAGTTGAAGACCAATTGATCGATTGACGTGCATGTGCTTGTAATACGACCTAATTAGAATCCATGATCATCACTGCAATGTGCCGTTTGCATGTGATGTGAATGAGAGTCGGGTAGATAGGTTTACATGTGATGTAGCAAACCCAATTGAGACCTAAATTAAAACCTCCTCAATCAAGTCAAGAGTGAACCAACATGAGCAAGTCATATTAGATTAATTGATCTAATTGGTGTCTAGGAAAGCATGAAAGGTGGTTACTTAATTAGGACCTTACTCTCTGAGTAAGGGGAGCCTCCCACCTGCTTACCTGGCCAATTGTTCGATTACCTCTTATGAAGAGCTCAAGTTGCAAACACTAAGACCTGATTAACTAATATTAAGTCAATAGGTCTTCCACTGTAGCAGAGCTGCTAAGGCCTTTCTGATGTTGATTTGTCTCGGCTGGATACAGTGGTCAAGTTGCATCGGGGGGCTGGACCTCTCTATAGACATGAGATGTTGTAGGGTAAAGGTGGGGTTGGGCACCAATAACTGTTAGGTGAGGACCCAATGACGACTTTATTCCTACGGTTATACGGTGGGTCTGACTTAACTAAGAAATGGGACCAATAACTATTAGGTGAGGTCTTCATGGCTTAGAGACCAAGTTACACTGCAACATGCTTGAGAAGCATTGTACAAGAGTTGTACATTCATCAATCTATGTGTCACCAATAACTGTTAGGTGAGGTGGCATGTAAATCGGTGGGACCGCAGTACCCACTAGAAATCCTAGTCGTGTGGGATTTCCGTTTTCCTACCAGGGGAGTGTGAGGAATTCGAGAAAATAGTGGGAGTTACATTTGTTCTAAAAGACCTTAGAATAGATTAGGATCAAGTACAAAAGTCTAACTAGAATCTTTACTCTCTGAGGATTATAAAGTCAGCATCTAGACTCTTAACTCATATCCTATAGAACAACCGTTTGACCAAACCCAATTATAAAGATTGGCTCAGCAAATTTCAAAAATAGTTTTGAATTGTGAGAAATTCAGGTATATGCTAGACCATGGAATCCCCATGTTACCAATCCGTCCGATCACTGATCAGCGTAAGGTGCTTGTTAAGTGGACGAACAATGACAATAAAGTTTGGTGCTGCACAATGACATCCATGTCCAATGCATTACAATGCCAGCATGAGAACATGAAGACTGCCAGGGACATATTAAATCACCTAGAAGAGTTGTATGGTGATCAGAGTCACGCAGCTCGGTTTGAAGTGTCCAAGAGGCTCTTCAAAGCCAAGATGCACGATGGGCAGTCTGTCCATGATCATGGTTTGACCATGATAAAGGACTTAGAGAAACTTGAGAAGCTTGGCATGACCATGCACAAAAAATTGCAAACGGATTTGATCCCGCAATCCCTTCCAGCTTCATATGAATAGTTTATAGTAAACTACCATATGAACAAGGTTGTATGCACTAAAATAGAATTGTTAAATAAATTGGTAACTACCTTAGGAACCTTGAAGAAGTTCAAGGGGTATCGTTTTCGCTGTCAAGTTGGTTTCTACTTTCAAGAGAGAGTCTATTTGAAAGAAGAAGAAGCCTGCGAAGAAGCAGAGTACTAAGAAAATACCAAGTAAGAAAGTTCCAAGAAAAAGGCCAATTGCAAGGAAAAGTGTTTCCATTGCATCATGGACGGCCATTGGAAGAGGAACTGTCCTACATACATGGAAAGCATAAAGAACATGAAGGGTGACAGACCTTCAGAAGGTTTGTCAGATGTGCTCAGAATACTTAAGGACTGTTACCTATTGCTAGCAGAAATTTGATTTCTGTATTTTATTTAGCACAGAAAGATTTTTAAAATTAAATTGATTCAAAATGGTTTTATGATTGACAGTCTCTATCACATACATATGAATGTATCTGTGAATATATCTGAGCAAACAGTGAATACCATAGGATCTAATAGATCCAAAAATGAGATAAATCTAAAGTATTTATGGCACCTCAGGCTTGGCCATATAGGAGAAGACAAAATAAACAAATTGGAGAAACATGAGCTTTTGGGCTCATTGACTTTCGAGTCATATTTGATTTGTGAATTCTGCCTTCAAGGAAAGATGGCCAAATTATCCTTTGTAGGACACGGGGAGGTCCACTGAAATACTTACCCTAGTACACACTGATGTGTGTGGCCCATTCGATGTGCAGGCTAGGGGTTGTAATTTTTTACTTCATTTTACCGATGATTACTCACGGTATGGATATGTGTATGAGACACAAATATGAAACTTTTGAAAGGTTCAAAAAGCTTAGATATGAAGTAGAAAAATAAGCACAAAAACTCATTAAGGTTCTTCGATCAGATCGAGGAAGTGAATACCTTAATGGAGAGTTCCGTGATTATCTCAAGGAGAATGGTATAGTTTCATAATGGACTCCTCTTGGTACACCTCAGCTCAATGGAGTGTCAGAGAGGAGGAATCGGACTCTATTGATATGGTCCAATCCATGATGAGCTTCACTGATTTACCCTTGTTTCTTTAGATGGATGCCCTATTTTCTGCTATTTACTTGTTGAATAGAGTTCCCTCTAAAGTCCATTCCTACCGCACCATATGAGATATGACATGGTAAGAAACCAAGATTTGGGGATGTCCGGCCCACGTCAAGAGACTACAGGCAGACAAGTTAGAGGCTAGGACCATAAGTGCTCGTTTTATAGGATATCCTAAAGAGTCATTAGGATACAGTTTTTACGTCTCAGAGGATCACAATGTGTTTGTGAGCCGTCATGCCATCTTCTTGAAAAACAAGTTTATCCTTGATAGAGGCAGTGGGAGGAAAATTGAGCTTGAAGAGAAAGTCTCTGAAAAGCAACGAGTCATGGATCCTATCGAACCCATTCATACAGAGCCAGTACACGATGTCCCTCGACCACCTCGTAGATCTAGTAGGGTCTCCCATCCTCCCGATAGATACTTAGGTATACTAGAAGAGGATACCGAGGAAATGTTCCTAGTGGGAGATAGGGATCATACACAAGATCCCAAAACCTACGACGAGGCGATATCTGATATCGATTTCGAGAAATGGTTGGAAGCTATGAAGTCAGAGTTAGACTCCATACATTCCAACCAAGTCTGGACCTTAGTGGATCCACCAGAAGGTATTATACCTATTGGATGCAAATGGATCTATAAAAGGAAGATAGGTTCGGATGGAGAGGTAGAGACCTATAAGGCAAGGCTTGTAGCGAAAGGATATAGTCAGCGCGAGGGCATTGACTATCAGGAGACCTTTTCACCTGTAGCCATGCTGAAATCCATCCGAACATTGCTTGCCATTGTAGCATTTCATGATTATGAAATCTGGCAGATGGATGTGAAAACTGCTTTCCTGAATAAATATCTTGATGAAGATATCTATATGGAACAGCCTTTGGGTTTCACTTCCAGTGATGGAGATCACAAGGTCTGCAAGCTGCAAAGGTTCATCTATGGACTAAAGCAAGCATCTCGGAGTTGGAACACTCATTTCGATGACGCAATCAAAAACGTTTGATTTCATCAAAAACGAAGAGGAACCGTGTGTTTACAAAAGGGTTAGTGGGAGCGCTGTCGTATTTCTCGTACTGTACGTGGACGACATCCTCCTGATAGGGAATGATCAGAGTTGAAGGTAGAAGGATGCACACATATTGATGATAGAAAGTCTACATCAGAATATGTGCAATGGTGGTTCAGTAAATTGGAAGAGTTCCAAACAACCGATCATTACAAATTCTACCTTAGAAGCTGAATGTTAAGCCGTCTCTAAGGGTGCAGTGGAAATCTTTTGGTTTAAAAGGTTCATTGCATAGTTAGGTGTAATGTCATCAGATGTCATAACACTCCACTGCGATAACAAAGGCATCATAGCACTAGCTAAGGAGCCAAAGGTCTCACCAGAAATCGAAGCACATAGAACGGCAGTTTAACCTAATAAGCGACTACCTCGAAAGAAAATAAGTAGAGGATCAGAGAGTAGACTCCACAAAAAATGTGGCGGACCCATTCACTAAGCATCTAAGTCAGCAGAAAACTAAAACACATCTTGAGAAGATGGGGCTTAGGTTTATGGCTGATTGGCTTTAGTGCAAGTGGGAGATTGTTAGATGTATGCCCTAGAAGCCAATCTGGCTGACACATTGTTAATTCTAGGGACATAATTTTGTACTTGACTATTTATTATTGAATAAATAAAAGGCATCTTATCATTCATATTATTTATGTGTCTATGAATCGTCCAAGAAATTAATAAGATGATGATGCATATTCTCAAGAGTTGAGAATTTGAGCCATGTATCATTAGTGATTAATTTCTAAATGCTCCTGATCAATGGATCATCACGAGGATGGTGATCGATCCGATCAGTGCACAGATCACTTTCCTTCTGGATGGACGAGACTTGAGTCCATAGTGTAGGGACACTGAAGTGATAGTGCAGGTGCTTGTTAGAGAACAAGGGTACTGAGCGTGACCAAGACAAGAAGTCACTTGGATGTCTATCCACTCGTCAGTGACTTGCTTGATGTTGCAGTAGTATGACTGGTCCTTTGACCTGCGGTGCTTCAGCTACTCACAGTGAGGTTATTGTAGTTTGACTACACGTATACATGGTCTCTAGTCATATGGGTCCTTGTAGTGTAGATTGGCTGCAGTAAGTTCACTGTAGGAGTAGGGTATGCACTTACATGGAATCTATCGAACTTCATAGAAGAGGAGTGATCCTATGTGATTTGTTAGACTGAGTTCTAAGACCTTGGCCAGGGCAGTAATATAAAGTGGAGAAAGAGTTTTCCACTATCAAACTCGAGTCGAATAAATCTTGACATATGACAGACGAAGGGGTTTGACGAGTTATCCATGACCTCCGTCCTATAGGGATCTACGATAGAAGGACTGTATCACATGTTAACTGCACCTAGAGGTTCATCATTCTATTCTACTAGGTAGCCACTACATGCTGCTAGGTGTCACTGGTGGATAGTGGGACTCACAGGGATTATCTCGATGATCGATAAACCCAAATGAGTAGAGTTGGAATCGTTCCAATCCATTGAAAGGAGTTTTCAATGATTTTATGATAGAGATCACAATATATCTCATTACCAGTCAGAATAGAACCTATGGGGTCACACACACTAGAAGTATTGACCGATCCGATGGTTGAATAGTGATTAGGAATCACAAGTAATCAATTTGATTGATATTCAGTTGAAGAAGGAACAATGGAAATTGATTAATTGGACTTAAAACACAAATCCTACTTAGAGTAGGATTCCTAGAGTCCTAATTGGATTAGGACTGGAAATTCTATTTGGAGTAGGACTGCGATTCCTACTTGGAGTAGGATTCCTACAATCCTAATTAGATTAGAATTTTGAATTCATTTTTGATTCCTACTTAGAATAGGATTCCTAGAAATCCTAATTGGATTAGGACTTCGGATTCAAATAGAGTCCTAATTGGATTAGGACTAAAATTAAATATGTCCTAATTTGGATTAGGGTTTCTTAAGTCACAATTAATTATTAATCTAATGAATCAATAAGACTCCTAATTGGATTAGGATTGAAGAGTTCAATTGAGTCAAAATTGATTTAAGTTCTAATTGGATTAGGACTTACCTAGATGTTAGATGTATGCCCTAGAAGCCAATTTGGCTGACACATTGTTGATTCTAGGGACATAATTTTGTACTTGACTGTTTATTATTGAATAAATAAAAGGCATCTTTTCATTCATATTATTTATGTGTCTATGAATCGTCCAAGGAATTAATAAGATGATGATACATATTCTCAAGAGTTGAGAATTTGAGCCATGTATCATTGGTGATTAATTTCTAAATGCTCCTGATCAATGGATCATCACGAGGATGGTGATCGATCCGATCAGTGCACAGATCACTTTCCTTCTGGATGGACGAGACTTGAGTCCACAGTGTAGGGACACTGAAGTGATAGTGCAGGTGCTTGTTAGAGAACAAGGGTACTGAGCGTGACCAAGACAAGAAGTCACTTGGATGTCTATCCACTCGTCAGTGACTTGCTTGATGTTGCAGTAGTGTGACTGGTCCTTTGACCTGCGGTGCTTCGGCTGCTCACAGTGAGGTTATTGTAGTTTGACTGCACACATACATGGTCTCTAGCCATATGGGTCCATGCAGTGTAGATTGGCTGCAGTAAGTTCACTGTAGGAGTAGGGTATGCACCTATAAGGAATCTATCGACCTTGATAGAAGAGGAGTGATCCTATGTGATTTGTTAGACTGAGTTCTAAGACCTTGGCCAGGGCAGTAATATAAAGTGGAGAAAGAGTTTTCCACTATCGAACTCGAGTCGAATAAATCTTGACATATGACAGACGAAGGGGTTTGACGAGTTATCCATGACCTCCGTCCTATAGGGATCTACGATAGAAGGACTGTATCACATGTTAACTGCACCTAGAGGTTCATCATTCTATTCTACTAGGTAGCCACTACATGCTGCTAGGTGTCACTGGTGGATAGTGGGACTCACAGGGATTATCTCGATGATCGATAAACCCAAATGAGTAGAGTTGGAATCGTTCCAATCCATTGAAAGGAGTTTTCAATGATTTTGTGATAGAGATCACAATATATCTCATTACCAGTCAGAATAGAACCTATGGGGTCACACACACTAGAAGTATTGACCGATCCGATGGTTGAATAGTGATTAGGAATCACAAGTAATCAATTTGATTGATATTCAGTTGAAGAAGGAACAATGGAAATTGATTAATTGGACTTAAAACACAAATCCTACTTAGAGTAGGATTCCTAGAGTCCTAATTGGATTAGGACTGGGAATTCTATTTGGAGTAGGACTGCGATTCCTACTTGGAGTAGGATTCCTACAATCCTAATTAGATTAGAATTTTGAATTCATTTTTGATTCCTACTTAGAATAGGATTTCTAGAAATCCTAATTGGATTAGGACTTCGGATTCAAATAGAGTCCTAATTGGATTAGGACTAAAATTAAATATGTCCTAATTTGGATTAGGGTTTCTTAAGTCACAATTAATTATTAATCTAATGAATCAATAAGACTCCTAATTGGATTAGGATTGAAGAGTTCAATTGAGTCAAAATTGATTTAAGTTCTAATTGGATTAGGACTTACCTAGATGTTAGATGTATGCCCTAGAAGCCAATTTGGCTGACACATTGTTGATTCTAGGGACATAATTTTGTACTTGACTGTTTATTATTGAATAAATAAAAGGCATCTTTTCATTCATATTATTTATGTGTCTATGAATCGTCCAAGGAATTAATAAGATGATGATACATATTCTCAAGAGTTGAGAATTTGAGCCATGTATCATTGGTGATTAATTTCTAAATGCTCCTGATCAATGGATCATCACGAGGATGGTGATCGATCCGATCAGTGCACAGATCACTTTCCTTCTGGATGGACGAGACTTGAGTCCACAGTGTAGGGACACTGAAGTGATAGTGCAGGTGCTTGTTAGAGAACAAGGGTACTGAGCGTGACCAAGACAAGAAGTCACTTGGATGTCTATCCACTCGTCAGTGACTTGCTTGATGTTGCAGTAGTGTGACTGGTCCTTTGACCTGCGGTGCTTCGGCTGCTCACAGTGAGGTTATTGTAGTTTGACTGCACACATACATGGTCTCTAGCCAATGGGTCCATGCAGTGTAGATTGGCTGCAGTAAGTTCACTGTAGGAGTAGGGTATGCACCTATAAGGAATCTATCGACCTTGATAGAAGAGGAGTGATCCTATGTGATTTGTTAGACTGAGTTCTAAGACCTTGGCCAGGGCAGTAATATAAAGTGGAAAAAGAGTTTTCCACTATCGAACTCAAGTCGAATAAATCTTGACATATGACAGACGATGGGGTTTGACGAGTTGTCCATGACCTCCGTCCTGTAGGGATCCACGATAGTAGGACTGTATCACATGTTAACTGCACCTAGAGGTTCATCATTCCATTCTGCTGGGTAGCCACTACATGCTGCTAGGTGTCACTGGTGGATGGTGGGACTCACAGGGATTATCTTGATGATCGATAAACCCTAATGAGTTGAGTTGGAATCGTTCCAACCCATTGAAAGGAGTTTTCAATGATATTGAGATAGAGATCACAATATATCTCACTACCAGTCAGAATAGAACCTATGGGGTCACACACACTAGAAGTATTGACCGATCCGATGGTTGAAATCGTGATTAGGAATCACAAGTAATCAATTTGATTGATAAGAAGTTGAAGAAAGGAACAAAGGAAATTAATTAATTGGACTTGAAACAAGAGTCCTACTTCGGGTAGGATTCCTAGAGTCCTAATAGGATTAGGACTGGGAATCCTAGTTGGAGTAGGACTGGGATTCCTACTTGGAATAGGATTCCTACAATCCTAATGAGATTAGGAATTTTGAATTAAAATTGGATTCCTACTTGGAGTAGGATTCCTAGAAATCCTAATTGGATTAGGACTTCGGATTCAAATAGAGTCCTAATTGGATTAGGACTAAAATTAAATACATCCTAATTGGATTAGGATTCCTTAAGTCTAAATTAATTATTAATCTAATGAATCAACATGACTCCTAATTGGATTAGGATTGAAGAGTTCAATTGAGTCATGGTTCATTCAAGTCCTAATTGGATTAGGACTAGCATAGATTGAACCCAAAATTGACTAATCCTAATTAGATTAGGATTAAACCATGAGAGAGGCACCTAATCCTCTTTGGAAGAGGATTAGGCCAACCAAGTAAGAGGGGCATCAGCCCCTCTCCAATTGGTTAGGGCGACAAGAAGAGAGAAGGGGCCGGCGCTCCAAAGAAAGAAGGTTGTCAAGGGCTCCTAACTTGTAGGAGCCCTTGATGCTTATAAAAAGGGACCTAGGGCCGGCGCCCTAGGTGTGTGCTCTCTTCCCCCTCTTGCTGCCGCCACCAGCCCCTCTCCTCTCTTAGTTCAGCCGCAAGCAAGGGAAAAGGATCTCCAAGTGTTGGCGGCCTCCTCCCCTTCCCTTCCTTCATCCAACGCAAGGAACAAAAGAAGGCTGCGTGGGGTTCTTTTCTTCATCCTCATCTTCATCCTTCTTCTTCCTCCTCTCAAGCACAATCAAGGGTTGATTGAAAGAGAGGAGATCAGCCATCAAAAGAAGTCTTTGCAAGGGAGCTAGCACCCCGGGAAGACAAGAAAGATTTGATCGGTCCTCTACTTCGTGTGGATACCCGTAGAGGCCGGACGTTTGAACGGCTTCAAGCGAACCCTCTTCCAAAAACCACGAATTCAGATTTGCGGTGATCATCTACCCGCGCAAGGTGAAGATTTGATCTTCCTAATCGTTTTAAAAGTTTTAATTCTTACCTAATTACGAAAGATCTCGAAACAACGTCCATGCGATGAACGTCGATCCCACACATGCCCCCTTTCCGCTGCCATCTGAAAAATTTTTGAAATATCAGCGGCATGGGTGGGTTCCCAACAGTGGTATCAGAGCCTAGGCTTCGTAGATTAAGGTAAGAATTAAATATCTAAAGGCATATTAGATCTAAAAATTGAATGATCATGCATGCTGAAAAATTCTGCATGCAGATTTTTCAGGGGTGCTGATTTTTTGCATGCTGATTTTTGTGTGATAAAAAGATGATTCTAAATGCATTGTTAATGGGATTACAAAGTTTAGAATCATGATTAGCATGATCAGCGACCTATGTCATGATACAATCAGTTAGTTTTCAGATCTGAAAATTATAATTGTTGCATACGGTGATGATCATAGGATTCAACCCCTTTTGGTATCAAATGTAATGACCTGCGATGTGATCTGCGATGTCATGTAATTTTTCAGATGCTTGCATGCATCTTATTTGATGTTTTGAGAGGCCTGCGTGCCTCCTAAAAGGAGATGTAATTTATTTTTATTTTTATTTTACATCTGGTTGTATTTCTGTGATGTGATGTACATCAACGATCAAGCTGAAGCAAAGGCATGAGATGAAAGGTGATCTAAGCGGTTGATGGCGATGGGATCAAGAGTTGATCAAGGATCGAATCAAGAAGGCTTAGAACCAATTCAAGAGTTGAAGACCACTTGATCGATTGATGTGCATGTGCTTGTAATACGACCTAATTAGAATCCATGATCATCACCTATTTAAAGTTTAACTTTATTTGATGCTGCGATTATAACTGCCTGTGATGTACCGTTTGCATGAGATGTGAATGCGAGTCGGGTAGATAGGTTTACATGTGATGTAGCAAACCCAATTGAGACCTAAATCAAAACCTCCTCAATCAAGTCGAGAGTGAACCGACATGAGCAAGTCATATTAGATTAATTGATCTAATTGGTGTCTAGGAAAGCATGAAAGGTGGTTACTTAATTAGGACCTTACTCTCTGAGTAAGGGGAGCCTCCCACCTGCTTACCTGGCCAATTGTTCGATTACCTCTTATGAAGGGCTCAAGTTGCAAACACTAAGACCTGATTAACCAATATTAAGTCAATAGGTCTTCCACTGTAGTAGAGCTGCTAAGGCCTTTCTGATGTTGATTTGTCTCGGCTGGACACAGTGGTCAAGTTGCATCGGGGGGCTGGACCTCTCTATAGACATGAGATGTTGTAGGGTAAAGGTGGGGTTGGGCACCAATAACTGTTAGGTGAGGACCCAATGACGACTTTATTCCTACGGTTATACGGTGGGTCTGACTTAACTAAGAAATGGGACCAATAACTGTTAGGTGAGGTCTTCATGGCTTAGAGACCAAGTTACACTGCAACATGCTTGAGAAGCATTGTACAAGAGTTGTACACTCATCCATCTATGTGTCACCAATAACTGTTAGGTGAGGTGGCATGTAAATTGGTGGGACCGCAGTACCCACTAGAAACCCTAGTCGTGTGGGATTTCCGTTTTCCTACCAGGGGAGTGTGAGGGATTCGAGAAAATAGTGGGAGTTACATTTGTTCTAAAAGACCTTAGAACAGATTAGGATCAAGTACAAAAGTCTAACTAGAATCTTTACTCTCTGCAGATACAATGTCAGCTTCAAACCCTCTGACCCGTATTCTTGAGACCAACCGACTGACCGGAACCAATTACAAAGACTGGCTTAAAAATCTCAAAATTATTTTGGACTGTGAGAAGATAGGCTACATACTCGATTCAGATATCCCCACACTGCCAGCACGTCCTACTGATGTTCAGCGTGAGTTGCATAAAAAATGGTTGGATGATGACATTAGAGTAAAATGCTATATGATGGCATCCATGTCTAATGAACTCCAATGCCAGCATGAAAATATGAAGACTGCTAGGAAAATACTGGCACACCTGCAAGAGTTGTATGGTGAGCAAAGTCGCACAGCTCGTTTTGAAGTGTCCAAGAGACTTTTCAAAGCGAAAATGCGCGAAGGGCAGTCTGTCCATGATCACGGTCTGACCATGATCAAGGACCTAGAGGAGCTTGAGAAGCTTGGTATGGACATGCACAAGGAATTACAAGTGGATTTGATCCTACAGTCACTTCCTGATTCATTTGGTCAGTTTATAGTAAACTACCACATGAATAAGATTGAATGCACTAAGACTGAACTCATAAACATGTTGGTAACTGCTGAGGGAGCCTTGAAAGGTTCAAGGGGCAATGTCCTTGCTGCTGAGTTGACTTCTGGTTCCAAGAGAAAGTCCACTTGGAAGAAAAAGAAGCCTGCTAAGAAGCAGAAGAAAGACAAGAAGCCAAAGAAGGAAGTTCAAAAGAAAAAGGCTGACGACAAAGGAAAATGTTTCCACTGCAATGTCGAAGGCCACTGGAAGAGAAACTGTCCTTCATACCTCGAGAGCCTGAAGAACAAGAAAGGTGACACACCTTCAGAAGGTATAGACTTGCTCATAATTGAAACTAATCTAACGGTTTCTTCTACTTCTAGTTGGGTTATAGATTCTGGTTCTAGTGCTCATTTGTGCACTACCATGCAGGGTCTAAAGGAAAGTAGAAGGCTGGCAGAAGGTGCAGTAACCCTTCGGGTTGGCAACGGGGCAAAAGTTGCTGCTGTGGCTGTGGGCACCTACCATCTGCGACTACCGTCTGGATTTAGTTTAATACTTAGAGACTGCTATTATGTACCTGCTGCTAGCAGAAATTTGATTTCTGTTTCATGTCTAGCACAGGAAGGTCATGTTTTTACTTTTGACAAAGACTGCTGTTCTATTTATTTAAGAAATAAAATAGTCGCACGTGGTTTCATGATCGACAGTCTCTATCATTTACATATGGATGTATCTGTGAATATTACCGAGCAAGAAGTGAGTGCCAAAGGATCCAAAAGATCTAGAGATGAGATAAACCAAAGATATTTGTGGCACCTCAGACTTGGCCATATTGGAGAGGACAGAATGAACAAAAATGGATAAAGATGGGCTTTTAGGCTCATTGACTTCCGAGTCATATCCAGTTTGTGAGTCCTATCTTCAAGGAAAAATGGCTAGACTGCCCTTTGTAGGACATGGGGAGAGGACCACTGAAATACTTACCCTAATACATACAGATGTATGTGGCCCATTCGATGTGCTAGCCAGGGGACGTTATTCTTACTTCATTACCTTTACCGATGATTATTCACGGTATGGGTATGTGTATCTTATGAGACACAAGTTTGACTCTTTTGAAAAGTTCAAAGAGTTCAAGAATGAAGTAGAAAAACAAACTGGAAAACCTCTTAAAGCTCTTCGATCAGATCGAGGAGGAGAATACCTTAGTGGGGAATTCCGGGACTATCTCAAAGAAAACGGCATAGCCTCACAATGGACACCTCCAGGTACACCTCAACTCAACGGGGTGTCAGAGAGGAGGAATCGGACCCTATTGGATATGGTCAGGTCCATGATGAGCTTCACTAATCTACCTATGTTCCTTTGGGGAGATGCCTTACTCACAGCGATTTATTTATTGAATAGAGTTCCCTCTAAATCCGTTCCTACCACACCGTATGAGATATGGCATGGTAAGAAACCAAGTCTGGGTCATCTCAAGATTTGGGGATGTCCGGCCCACGTCAAGAGACTACAGGCGGACAAGTTAGAGGCTAGGACCATAAGTGCTCGTTTTATAGGATATCCTAAAGAGTCATTAGGATACAATTTTTACGTCTCAGAGGATCACAATGTGTTTGTGAGCCGTCATGCCATCTTCTTGAAAAATCAGTTTAAGTGCTCGTTTTATAGGATATCCTAAAGAGTCATTAGGATACAATTTTTACGTCTCAGAGGATCACAATGTGTTTGTGAGCCGTCATGCCATCTTCTTGAAAAATCAGTTTATCCTTGATAGAGGCAGTGGGAGGAAAATTGAGCTTGAAGAGAAAGTCTCTGAAAAGCAACGAGTCATGGATCCTATTGAACCCATTCATACAGAGCCAATACACGATGTCCCTCGACCACCTCGTAGATCTAGTAGGGTCTCCCATCCTCCCGATAGATACTTAGGTATACTAGAAGAGGATACCGAGGAAATGTTCCTAGTGGGAGATAGGGATCACATACAGGATCCCAAAACCTACAACGAGGCGATATTTGATATCGATTCCGATAAATGGCTGGAAGCTATGAAGTCAGAGTTAGACTCCATGCATTCCAACCAAGTCTGGACCTTAGTAGACCCACCAGAAGGTATTGTACCTATTGGATGCAAATGGATCTACAAAAGGAAGATAGGTTCGGATGGAAAGGTAGAGACCTATAAGGCAAGGCTTGTGGCGAAAGGGTATAGTCAACGCGAAGGCATTGACTATCAGGAGACCTTTTCACCTGTAGCCATGCTAAAATCCATCCGAACATTGCTTGCCATTGCAGCATTTCATGATTATGAAATCTGGCAGATGGATGTGAAAACTGCTTTCCTGAATGGATATCTTGATGAAGATATCTATATGGAACAGCCTTTGGGTTTCACTTCCAGTGATGGAGATCACAAGGTCTGCAAGCTGCAAAGGTCCATCTATGGACTAAAGCAAGCATCTCGGAGTTGGAACACTCGTTTCGATGACGCAATCAAAACGTTTGATTTCATCAAAAACGAAGAGGAACCGTGTGTTTACAAAAAGGTTAGTGGGAGTGCTGTCGTTTTTCTCGTACTGTACGTAGATGACATTCTCCTGATAGGGAATGATATTTCCATGCTAACCTCGGTTAAGGTCTGGTTGTCAAAAGAATTCTCCATGAAAGACCTTGGGGAAGCATCCTATATTTTGGGAATAAAGGTCTATAGAGATAGATCTAAAAGGATGCTTGGCCTTTCACAGAAGATGTACATAGAGGAGGTGCTGAAGAGGTTCAGCATAGAAAACTCCAAAAGGGGTCTCTTGCCCCTTAGGCATGAAATTCATCTCTCCAAGAAGATGTGCCCCAACACATCTGAAGAGATTCAACGCATGAGCAAGATTCCCTATGCATCGGCAATAGGAAGCCTCATGTATGCCATGCTGTGTACACGACCTGATATAGCTCTTGCTGTGAGTGTCACAAGCAGATATCAGTCGGATCCAGGCAAGAAGCACTGGATAGCTGTGAAGGACAGTCTTAAGTACTTGAGAAGAACTAAGGACATGTTCTTGGTCTTTGGGAGAAGATCAGAGTTGAAGGTAGAAGGATGCACACATATTGATGATAGAAAGTCTACATCAGAATATGTGCAATTGTGATTCAGTAAATTGGAAGAGTTCCAAACAACCGATCATTATAGATTCTACCTTAGAAGCTGAATGTTAAGCCGTATCTAAGGGTGCAGTAGAAACCTTCTGATTAAAAGTTAATTGCAGAGTTAGGTGTAATGTCATCAGATGCCATAACACTTTACTGCGATAACATTGGCACCATAGCACTAGCTATGGAGCCATGGTCTCATCAGAAGTCCAAGCACATAGAGCGGCGCTTCCATTTCATACGCGACTATGATGTAGAGGTGCAGAGAGTAGACTCCGCGGATAACGTGGCAGACCCGTTCACTAAGCAGCTGAGTCAGCAAAAGACTGAAGCCCACCTTGAGAAGATGGGCCTAAGATATATGACCAATTGGCTTTAGTGCAAGTGGGAGATTGTTAGATGTATGCCCTAGAAGCCAATTTGGCTGACACATTGTTGATTCTAGGGACATAATTTTGTACTTGACTGTTTATTATTGAATAAATAAAAGGCATCTTTTCATTCATATTATTTATGTGTCTATGAATCGTCCAAGGAATTAATAAGATGATGATACATATTCTCAAGAGTTGAGAATTTGAGCCATGTATCATTGGTGATTAATTTCTAAAATGCTCCTGATCAATGGATCATCACGAGGACGGTGATCGATCCGATCAGTACACAGATCACTTTCCTTCTGGATGGACGAGACTTGAGTCCACAGTGTAGGGACACTGAAGTGATAGTGCAGGTGCTTGTTAGAGAACAAGGGTACTGAGCGTGACCAAGACAAGAAGTCACTTGGATGTCTATCCACTCGTCAGTGACTTGCTTGATGTTGCAGTAGTGTGACTGGTCCTTTGACCTGCGGTGCTTCGGCTGCTCACAGTGAGGTTATTGTAGTTTGACTGCACACATACATGGTCTCTAGCCATATGGGTCCATGCAGTGTAGGTTGGCTGCAGTAAGTTCACTGTAGGAGTAGGGTATGCACCTATAAGGAATCTATCGACCTTGATAGAAGAGGAGTGATCCTATGTGATTTGTTAGACTGAGTTCTAAGACCTTGGCCAGGGGAGTAATATAAAGTGGAAAAAGAGTTTTCCACTATCGAACTCAAGTCGAATAAATCTTGACATATGACAGACGATGGGGTTTGACGAGTTGTCCATGACCTCCGTCCTGTAGGGATCCACGATAGTAGGACTGTATCACATGTTAACTGCACCTAGAGGTTCATCATTCCATTCTGCTGGGTAGCCACTACATGCTGCTAGGTGTCACTGGTGGATGGTGGGACTCACAGGGATTATCTTGATGATCGATAAACCCTAATGAGTTGAGTTGGAATCGTTCCAACCCATTGAAAGGAGTTTTCAATGATATTGAGATAGAGATCACAATATATCTCACTACCAGTCAGAATAGAACCTATGGGGTCACACACACTAGAAGTATTGACCGATCCGATGGTTGAAATCGTGATTAGGAATCACAAGTAATCAATTTGATTGATAAGAAGTTGAAGAAAGGAACAAAGGGAATTAATTAATTGGACTTGAAACAAGAGTCCTACTTCGGGTAGGATTCCTAGAGTCCTAATAGGATTAGGACTGGGAATCCTAGTTGGAGTAGGACTGGGATTCCTACTTGGAATAGGATTCCTACAATCCTAATGAGATTAGGAATTTTGAATTAAAATTGGATTCCTACTTGGAGTAGGATTCCTAGAAATCCTAATTGGATTAGGACTTCGGATTCAAATAGAGTCCTAATTGGATTAGGACTAAAATTAAATACATCCTAATTGGATTAGGATTCCTTAAGTCTAAATTAATTATTAATCTAATGAATCAACATGACTCCTAATTGGATTAGGATTGAAGAGTTCAATTGAGTCATGGTTCATTCAAGTCCTAATTGGATTAGGACTAGCATAGATTGAACCCAAAATTGGCTAATCCTAATTAGATTAGGATTAAACCATGAGAGAGGCACCTAATCCTCTTTGGAAGAGGATTAGGCCAACCAAGTAAGAGGGGCATCAGCCCCTCTCCAATTGGTTAGGGCGACAAGAAGAGAGAAGGGGCCGGCGCTCCAAAGAAAGAAGGTTGTCAAGGGCTCCTAACTTGTAGGAGCCCTTGATGCTTATAAAAAGGGACCTAGGGCCGGCGCCCTAGGTGTGTGCTCTCTTCCCCCTCTTGCTGCCGCCACCAGCCCCTCTCCTCTCTTAGTTCAGCCGCAAGCAAGGGAAAAGGATCTCCAAGTGTTGGCGGCCTCCTCCCCTTCCCTTCCTTCATCCAACGCAAGGAACAAAAGAAGGCTGCGTGGGGTTCTTTTCTTCTTCCTCATCTTCATCCTTCTTCTTCCTCCTCTCAAGCACAATCAAGGGTTGATTGAAAGAGAGGAGATCAGCCATCAAAAGAAGTCTTTGCAAGGGAGCTAGCACCCCGGGAAGACAAGAAAGATTTGATCGGTCCTCTACTTCGTGTGGATACCCGTAGAGGCCGGACGTTTGAACGGCTTCAAGCGAACCCTCTTCCAAAAACCACGAATTCAGATTTGCGGTGATCATCTACCCGCGCAAGGTGAAGATTTGATCTTCCTAATAGTTTTAAAAGTTTTAATTCTTACCTAATTACGAAAGATCTCGAAACAACGTTCATGCGATGAACGTCGATCCCACACATGCCCCCTTTCCGCTGCCATCTGAAAAATTTTTGAAATATCAGCGGCATGGGTGGGTTCCCAACAGTGGTATCAGAGCCTAGGCTTCGTAGATTAAGGTAAGAATTAAATATCTAAAGGCATATTAGATCTAAAAATTGAATGATCATGCATGCTGAAAAATTCTGCATGCAGATTTTTCAGGGGTGCTGATTTTTTGCATGCTGATTTTTGTGTGATAAAAAGATGATTCTAAATGCATTGTTAATGGGATTACAAAGTTTAGAATCATGATTAGCATGATCAGCGACCTATGTCATGATACAATCAGTTAGTTTTCAGATCTGAAAATTATAATTGTTGCATACGGTGATGATCATAGGATTCAACCCCTTTTGGTATCAAATGTAATGACCTGCGATGTGATCTGCGATGTCATGTAATTTTTCAGATGCTTGCATGCATCTTATTTGATGTTTTGAGAGGCCTGCGTGCCTCCTAAAAGGAGATGTAATTTATTTTTATTTTTATTTTACATCTGGTTGTATTTCTGTGATGTGATGTACATCAACGATCAAGCTGAAGCAAAGGCATGAGATGAAAGGTGATCTAAGCGGTTGATGGCGATGGGATCAAGAGTTGATCAAGGATCGAATCAAGAAGGCTTAGAACCAATTCAAGAGTTGAAGACCACTTGATCGATTGATGTGCATGTGCTTGTAATACGACCTAATTAGAATCCATGATCATCACCTATTTAAAGTTTAACTTTATTTGATGCTGCGATTATAACTGCCTGTGATGTACCGTTTGCATGAGATGTGAATGCGAGTCGGGTAGATAGGTTTACATGTGATGTAGCAAACCCAATTGAGACCTAAATCAAAACCTCCTCAATCAAGTCGAGAGTGAACCGACATGAGCAAGTCATATTAGATTAATTGATCTAATTGGTGTCTAGGAAAGCATGAAAGGTGGTTACTTAATTAGGACCTTACTCTCTGAGTAAGGGGAGCCTCCCACCTGCTTACCTGGCCAATTGTTCGATTACCTCTTATGAAGGGCTCAAGTTGCAAATACTAAGACCTGATTAACCAATATTAAGTCAATAGGTCTTCCACTGTAGTAGAGTTGCTAAGGCCTTTCTGATGTTGATTTGTCTCGGCTGGACACAGTGGTCAAGTTGCATCGGGGGGCTGGACCTCTCTATAGACATGAGATGTTGTAGGGTAAAGGTGGGGTTGGGCACCAATAACTGTTAGGTGAGGACCCAATGACGACTTTATTCCTACGGTTATACGGTGGGTCTGACTTAACTAAGAAATGGGACCAATAACTGTTAGGTGAGGTCTTCATGGCTTAGAGACCAAGTTACACTGCAACATGCTTGAGAAGCATTGTACAAGAGTTGTACACTCATCCATCTATGTGTCACCAATAACTGTTAGGTGAGGTGGCATGTAAATTGGTGGGACCGCAGTACCCACTAGAAACCCTAGTCGTGTGGGATTTCCGTTTTCCTACCAGGGGAGTGTGAGGGATTCGAGAAAATAGTGGGAGTTACATTTGTTCTAAAAGACCTTAGAACAGATTAGGATCAAGTACAAAAGTCTAACTAGAATCTTTACTCTCTGCAGATACAATGTCAGCTTCAAACCCTCTGACCCGTATTCTTGAGACCAACCGACTGACCGGAACCAATTACAAAGACTGGCTTAAAAATCTCAAAATTGTTTTGGACTGTGAGAAGATAGGCTACATACTCGATTCAGATATCCCCACACTGCCAGCACGTCCTACTGATGTTCAGCGTGAGTTGCATAAAAAATGGTTGGATGATGACATTAGAGTAAAATGCTATATGATGGCATCCATGTCTAATGAACTCCAATGCCAGCATGAAAATATGAAGACTGCTAGGAAAATACTGGCACACCTGCAAGAGTTGTATGGTGAGCAAAGTCGCACAGCTCGTTTTGAAGTGTCCAAGAGACTTTTCAAAGCGAAAATGCGCGAAGGGCAGTCTGTCCATGATCACGGTCTGACCATGATCAAGGACCTAGAGGAGCTTGAGAAGCTTGGTATGGACATGCACAAGGAATTACAAGTGGATTTGATCCTACAGTCACTTCCTGATTCATTTGGTCAGTTTATAGTAAACTACCACATGAATAAGATTGAATGCACTAAGACTGAACTCATAAACATGTTGGTAACTGCTGAGGGAGCCTTGAAAGGTTCAAGGGGCAATGTCCTTGCTGCTGAGTTGACTTCTGGTTCCAAGAGAAAGTCCACTTGGAAGAAAAAGAAGCCTGCTAAGAAGCAGAAGAAAGACAAGAAGCCAAAGAAGGAAGTTCAAAAGAAAAAGGCTGACGACAAAGGAAAATGTTTCCACTGCAATGTCGAAGGCCACTGGAAGAGAAACTGTCCTTCATACCTCGAGAGCCTGAAGAACAAGAAAGGTGACACACCTTCAGAAGGTATAGACTTGCTCATAATTGAAACTAATCTAACGGTTTCTTCTACTTCTAGTTGGGTTATAGATTCTGGTTCTAGTGCTCATTTGTGCACTACCATGCAGGGTCTAAAGGAAAGTAGAAGGCTGGCAGAAGGTGCGGTAACCCTTCGGGTTGGCAACGGGGCAAAAGTTGCTGCTGTGGCTGTGGGCACCTACCATCTGCGACTACCGTCTGGATTTAGTTTAATACTTAGAGACTGCTATTATGTACCTGCTGCTAGCAGAAATTTGATTTCTGTTTCATGTCTAGCACAGGAAGGTCATGTTTTTACTTTTGACAAAGACTGCTGTTCTATTTATTTAAGAAATAAAATAGTCGCACGTGGTTTCATGATCGACAGTCTCTATCATTTACATATGGATGTATCTGTGAATATTACCGAGCAAGAAGTGAGTGCCAAAGGATCCAAAAGATCTAGAGATGAGATAAACCAAAGATATTTGTGGCACCTCAGACTTGGCCATATTGGAGAGGACAGAATGAACAAAAATGGATAAAGATGGGCTTTTAGGCTCATTGACTTCCGAGTCATATCCAGTTTGTGAGTCCTGTCTTCAAGGAAAATGGCTAGACTGCCCTTTGTAGGACATGGGGAGAGGACCACTGAAATACTTACCCTAATACATACAGATGTATGTGGCCCATTCGATGTGCTAGCCAGGGGACGTTATTCTTACTTCATTACCTTTACCGATGATTATTCACGGTATGGGTATGTGTATCTTATGAGACACAAGTCTGACTCTTTTGAAAAGTTCAAAGAGTTCAAGAATGAAGTAGAAAAACAAACTGGAAAACCTCTTAAAGCTCTTCGATCAGATCGAGGAGGAGAATACCTTAGTGGGGAATTCCGGGACTATCTCAAAGAAAACGGCATAGCCTCACAATGGACACCTCCAGGTACACCTCAACTCAACGGGGTGTCAGAGAGGAGGAATCGGACCCTATTGGATATGGTCAGGTCCATGATGAGCTTCACTAATCTACCTATGTTCCTTTGGGGAGATGCCTTACTCACAGCGATTTATTTATTGAATAGAGTTCCCTCTAAATCCGTTCCTACCACACCGTATGAGATATGGCATGGTAAGAAACCAAGTCTGGGTCATCTCAAGATTTGGGGATGTCCGGCCCACGTCAAGAGACTACAGGCGGACAAGTTAGAGGCTAGGACCATAAGTGCTCGTTTTATAGGATATCCTAAAGAGTCATTAGGATACAATTTTTACGTCTCAGAGGATCACAATGTGTTTGTGAGCCGTCATGCCATCTTCTTGAAAAATCAGTTTAAGTGCTCGTTTTATAGGATATCCTAAAGAGTCATTAGGATACAATTTTTACGTCTCAGAGGATCACAATGTGTTTGTGAGCCGTCATGCCATCTTCTTGAAAAATCAGTTTATCCTTGATAGAGGCAGTGGGAGGAAAATTGAGCTTGAAGAGAAAGTCTCTGAAAAGCAACGAGTCATGGATCCTATTGAACCCATTCATACAGAGCCAATACACGATGTCCCTCGACCACCTCGTAGATCTAGTAGGGTCTCCCATCCTCCCGATAGATACTTAGGTATACTAGAAGAGGATACCGAGGAAATGTTCCTAGTGGGAGATAGGGATCACATACAGGATCCCAAAACCTACAACGAGGCGATATTTGATATCGATTCCGAGAAATGGCTGGAAGCTATGAAGTCAGAGTTAGACTCCATGCATTCCAACCAAGTCTGGACCTTAGTAGACCCACCAGAAGGTATTGTACCTATTGGATGCAAATGGATCTACAAAAGGAAGATAGGTTCGGATGGAAAGGTAGAGACCTATAAGGCAAGGCTTGTGGCGAAAGGGTATAGTCAACGCGAAGGCATTGACTATCAGGAGACCTTTTCACCTGTAGCCATGCTAAAATCCATCCGAACATTGCTTGCCATTGCAGCATTTCATGATTATGAAATCTGGCAGATGGATGTGAAAACTGCTTTCCTGAATGGATATCTTGATGAAGATATCTATATGGAACAGCCTTTGGGTTTCACTTCCAGTGATGGAGATCACAAGGTCTGCAAGCTGCAAAGGTCCATCTATGGACTAAAGCAAGCATCTCGGAGTTGGAACACTCGTTTCGATGACGCAATCAAAACGTTTGATTTCATCAAAAACGAAGAGGAACCGTGTGTTTACAAAAGGTTAGTGGGAGTGCTGTCGTTTTTCTCGTACTGTACGTAGATGACATTCTCCTGATAGGGAATGATATTCCATGCTAACCTCGGTTAAGGTCTAGTTGTCAAAAGAATTCTCCATGAAAGACCTTGGGGAAGCATCCTATATTTTGGGAATAAAGGTCTATAGAGATAGATCTAAAAGGATGCTTGGCCTTTCACAGAAGATGTACATAGAGGAGGTGCTGAAGAGGTTCAGCATAGAAAACTCCAAGAGGGGTCTCTTGCCCCTTAGGCATGAAATTCATCTCTCCAAGAAGATGTGCCCCAACACATCTGAAGAGATTCAACGCATGAGCAAGATTCCCTATGCATCGGCAATAGGAAGCCTCATGTATGCCATGCTGTGTACACGACCTGATATAGCTCTTGCTGTGAGTGTCACAAGCAGATATCAGTCGGATCCAGGCAAGAAGCACTGGATAGCTATGAAGGACAGTCTTAAGTACTTGAGAAGAACTAAGGACATGTTCTTGGTCTTTGGGAGAAGATCAGAGTTGAAGGTAGAAGGATGCACACATATTGATGATAGAAAGTCTACATCAGAATATGTGCAATTGTGATTCAGTAAATTGGAAGAGTTCCAAACAACCGATCATTATAGATTCTACCTTAGAAGCTGAATGTTAAGCCGTATCTAAGGGTGCAGTAGGAAACCTTCTGATTAAAATTTAATTGCAGAGTTAGGTGTAATGTCATCAGATGCCATAACACTTTACTGCGATAACATTGGCACCATAGCACTAGCTATGGAGCCATGGTCTCATCAGAAGTCCAAGCACATAGAGCGGCGCTTCCATTTCATACGCGACTATGATGTAGAGGTGCAGAGAGTAGACTCCGCGGATAACGTGGCAGACCCGTTCACTAAGCAGCTGAGTCAGCAAAAGACTGAAGCCCACCTTGAGAAGATGGGCCTAAGATATATGACCAATTGGCTTTAGTGCAAGTGGGAGATTGTTAGATGTATGCCCTAGAAGCCAATTTGGCTGACACATTGTTGATTCTAGGGACATAATTTTGTACTTGACTGTTTATTATTGAATAAATAAAAGGCATCTTTTCATTCATATTATTTATGTGTCTATGAATCGTCCAAGGAATTAATAAGATGATGATACATATTCTCAAGAGTTGAGAATTTGAGCCATGTATCATTGGTGATTAATTTCCTAAATGCTCCTGATCAATGGATCATCACGAGGACGGTGATCGATCCGATCAGTGCACAGATCACTTTCCTTCTGGATGGACGAGACTTGAGTTCCACAGTGTAGGGACACTGAAGTGATAGTGCAGGTGCTTGTTAGAGAACAAGGGTACTGAGCGTGACCAAGGACAAGAAGTCACTTGGATGTCTATCCACTCGTCAGTGACTTGCTTGATGTTGCAGTAGTGTGACTGGTCCTTTGACCTGCGGTGCTTCGGCTGCTCACAGTGAGGTTATTGTAGTTTGACTGCACACATACATGGTCTCTAGCCATATGGGTCATGCAGTGTAGGTTGGCTGCAGTAAGTTCACTGTAGGAGTAGGGTATGCACCTATAAGGAATCTATCGACCTTGATAGAAGAGGAGTGATCCTATGTGATTTGTTAGACTGAGTTCTAAGACCTTGGCCCAGGGAAGTAATATAAAGTGGAAAAAGAGTTTTCCACTATCGAACTCAAGTCGAATAAATCTTGACATATGACAGACGATGGGGTTTGACGAGTTGTCCATGACCTCCGTCCTGTAGGGATCCACGATAGTAGGACTGTATCACATGTTAACTGCACCTAGAGGTTCATCATTCCATTCTGCTGGGTAGCCACTACATGCTGCTAGGTGTCACTGGTGGATGGTGGGACTCACAGGGATTATTCTTGATGATCGATAAACCCTAATGAGTTGAGTTGGAATCGTTCCAACCCATTGAAAGGAGTTTTCAATGATATTGAGATAGAGATCACAATATATCTCACTACCAGTCAGAATAGAACCTATGGGGTCACACCACACTAGAAGTATGACCGATCTGATGGTTTGAAATCGTGATTAGGAATCAACAAGTAATCAATTTGATTGATAAGAAGTTGAAGAAAGGAACAAAGGGAATTAATTAATTGGACTTGAAACAAGAGTCCTACTTCGGGTAGGATTCCTAGAGTCCTAATTGGATTAGGACTGGGAATCCTAGTTGGAGTAGGACTGGGGATTCCTACTTGGAATAGGATTCCTACAATCCTAATGAGATTAGGAATTTTGAATTAAAATTGGATTCCTACTTGGAGTAGGATTCCTAGAAATCCTAATTGGATTAGGACTTCGGATTCAAATAGAGTCCTAATTGGATTAGGACTAAAAATTAAATACATCCTAATTGGGATTAGGATTCCTTAAGTCTAAATTAATTATTAATCTAATGAAGTCAACATGACTCCTAATTGGATTAGGATTGAAGAGTTCAATTGAGTCATGGTTCATTCAAGTCCTAATTGGATTAGGACTAGCATAGATTGAACCCAAAATTGGCTAATCCTAATTAGATTAGGATTAAACCATGAGAGAGGCACCTAATCCTCTTTGGAAGAGGATTAGGGCCAACCAAGTAAGAGGGGCATCAGCCCCTCTCCAATTGGTTAGGTGGCGACAAGAAGAGAGAAGGGGCCGGCGCTCCAAAGAAAGAAGGTTGTCAAGGGCTCCTAACTTGTAGGAGCCCTTGATGCTTATAAAAAGGGACCTAGGGCCGGCGCCTAGGTGTGTGCTCTCTTCCCCCTCTTGCTGCCGCCACCAGCCCCTCTCCTCTCTTAGTTCAGCCGCAAGCAAGGGAAAAGGATCTCCAAGTGTTGGCGGCCTCCTCCCCTTCCCTTCCTTCATCCAACGCAAGGAACAAAGAAGGCTGCGTGGGGTTCTTTTCTTCTTCGCTCATCTTCATCCTTCTTCTTCCTCCTCTCAAGCACAATCAAGGGTTGATTGAAAGAGAGGAGATCAGCCATCAAAAGACAGTCTTTGCAAGGGAGCTAGCACCCCGGGAAGACAAGAAAGATTTGATCGGTCCTCTACTTCGTGTGGATACCCCGTAGAGGCCGGACGTTTGAACGGCTTCAAAGCGAACCCTCTTCCAAAAACCACGAATTCAGATTTGCGGTGATCATCTACCCGCGCAAGTGAAGATTGATCTTCCCTAATAGTTTTAAAAGTTTAATTCTTACTAATTACGAAGATCTCGAAACAACGTTCATGCGATGAACGTCGATCCCGCACATGCCCCCTTTCCGCTGCCATCTGAAAAATTTTTGAATATCAGCGGCATGGTGGGGTTCCCAACACTAGATTGATCCAAATTGGTTCATCCTTGGTTAACCCTAATTGGATTAGGGCTAAACCAAATTAAGGCCACCCAATCCTCATTAGATGAGGATTAGGGCAACCAAGAAGGAGGGGCTCAAGCCCCTTCTCCTTGGGTTCATGGGTGCGGCAACAAGAGGGCCGACGCCCCTCTTGGAATTAATTCAAGGAGCTCTAAAAGTTAGGAGCTCCACTTGTTATTTAAAAGGGCTTTTAGGGCTGACCTAATTGGACAAGGAGAAGCCTCTCCTCTGTTGCCGTGGCCTCTTCCTCCCCTTTGCCTTCAGCCGCAAGCAAGGAGGAAGCCAAAGGTGGTTGGCGGATCCTCCTTCTCTTCCCTTCCTTCATCCAACGCAAGGAAGAAAAGAAGGCTGCGTGGGGATTCTTCTTCTTCTCTTCTTCATCCTTCTTCTTCCTCCTCTCAAGCACAATCAAGGATTGATTGAAGAGAGGAGATCAGCCATCAAAAGTTTATCTCTGCAAGGGAGCTAGTACCCCGGGAGATAGAAAGCTTAGATTGGTCATCTGCTTCGTGTGGATACCCGTAGAGGCTGGGCACTTGAACGGCTTCAAGCGAACCTTCATCCTAAACCATGAACTTTAGTTTGCGGTGATTCATCTACCCGCACAAGGTGAAGATCTGATCTTCCTAATGTTTCTAAAGTTTTTAATCCTTATCTATCTACGACGGTCTTGAAAC